>NW_025781776.1:0-39081 GCF_021130785.1 Homalodisca vitripennis | reverse complement strand
TTACATTTTAATAGTGATCCTCATTATTGTATTTGAAAAAAGAACTAGCACAAGCCATTACCCCACTTTCATTGGCAGAAGAAAGTCAAATAATTGGAATTTTCTGTTTTATGACAAGTGAAAAAAGGTATATATAGCTCAAAAAACTTACGTTGAGCTTACGCGTAATGCAACGTGACCCCCTTACACCGACTGTTCGAAATATAATATGTAAATATCATAAGAAGACACCAATAAATGGTTTACTCGTGTATAATTAAAGAGGATACGATGATGAGGGCTTGAATAGGGTATGATTTCGAGCAGAGAACGGAAGATAAACTTTAAGTTTATATTCATGGGCAAAAATTTAACTACTGTTTTTAAATATTTATATAAATAAACCTTTATTTAAAATAAATTTGAGGGTTACTTTTAATAAAAACAATAGTTTTTTCTAGAAGTTCTTCAGCAAAATATTTATATTTCTTCTGTGCTACATCATTGTAAAAACTAAATAATCTATAAGGAACTCAATGCATTGGAAAATTTCCATAAGAAAATAATGGGAATATGTATTTCAAAATAGTTTAATCGTACTATTTTGCAGAATGGATGCACTTAATTAGTTGAGCGTTAGTCAAGGGACTGGAAAATTTTATTTCTGTCTGGCTCTCTATCCGTCTGTCTGTCCGTGCGATATCCAGGAAAAACGAAACTAAGCTATGGACTTGAAATTGAGCATGAAGCTCATTCCTATTTGAAGAACACTAAGCTTGATGATGGATGAAGTGTAGACTTGAAGTTGAGATTCAAATTTCATTTTTACATTGACAAGAATGAGTTTATATGTTGTTGCATATCTCACCTTGGAATTTGGCTGAGCTTTGTTGAAACGTATGACTCAGTAGGCTGATAAAATTTCTATTTTGCATGACAGGGGGTTGAATGTCTAATCAGTATGGTTGTCTTTCGTTTTATAGGTTACTAATGAAATGAGCTTGAATTTACATTTTTTCATTGAACTTCAGCTAAGCCTGTTATGAGACACGTAGTGTTGCGTGGTCCTACGTTTGTAAATAAGTAAATAAAAATAAATTAATCCTGGAACATGTAGTGAAAAAAATGTGCGCTCACATATCAGTGAGAGAACTTTAGGTTTTAATCTCTATTTTGCTTTGATAACACTAATACGAAAGTAACTTTATTAGTTTATTTGCCTCATAAAACTACTTTCTGGCTATTTATTTTATTACTTATAAGGGTTCTACACTACACTGAACCAAGAAAGATAGTTTCATTAGAACTCATACTTCTATAACGTGTTAATAAAATAAAACTACAATACTAACACCTCTATATTTAACTATACACTTGAAGAATATTAATATTACTGTTGCAATAATTCTACATTTTTCATTCACAAAATGTCTTTGAGTTGTCATGAATAATTACTTAACCAATTAATCGATAACAGACAATAAAATCAACCTCAAAAGTTTTGCCTCTAAGGTGTTTAAATTTAAAGAATTACTATGATAAAACCGACTGAAATATAATTCCAAAAACATATTTAGTGCTAGTAAAATTAGCAAATAAAAAGTAGGATAATGGTAATAAAAAGATCGTTTCTTGTGACAAGTGTACTGAATATTACTTCCACTTGAAATTTGCACAACAGTTTATTTACTTTTCTCATCCGATTGTTTAATTTTAAGACACTACGAACACAGTTTTCATCCACAAGTGAACCACTCTTATCTGGTGCTTCTCTCATTCTGGCGTTTAATTAAAACTCCCTTCACTTGAAATACCTTACCTCCCATCATTCTTTCTCCTGTGTACAGCTTTACTCATTTCTACCTGGAACTGCATTGTGTCTTTTATAAAAGTTACTTATAATTTATTTCAGCTAACTTTAACTCTTATTAACGTATTTCATCTATGGAAATATTGAAAAGCATTCTAGATAATACGCTACAAGTATACAATTACGTAGTACGAGTACTCATTAAATCGATAACTCCTGAAATATATAAATCATTTACTTAATTTAAATATATAAAAGAAAAGTTATGTATTTCTAATCACACATTATTTACCACAAATCATTTACCACAATTTTGAAATTTTTATCGACATTGGAGAGTATTTCTATCTAGTCCCATCAACTATTACTTATTACGTAGCACCACACAATAACGAATCTTTCATAACAGTGAGGAAAGCCCACTCCAGATGTTTTATTATAGAGATTCAATTATATAATAAAACATGAAAAAAAGTAACCATATTTTGGATAAAAAAATAAAACCTCTTGAAGGCTATTTATAATGACAGAGTAAATATTGCATTAGGTATATAAAGTACGTGTAACAAATCCTTGCACCTCAATATTAATTTATTGATATCACAATATTATAAGCTAGAATCACCGTTAAACTAGAATTAATGTAAATTTAGCAATATTGCTCAGGGAAAATTATAAATGGATACAAACACAAATACTTGAATGAATTATCGGAGTTCACCAAAATGTATTCACCGTCACACAGCCGCTCTTAATGATCGCTTGTTTCCATTTTCTCGCCATGTCCATTTACATAACTCACTGCACTTGTTTGTATAAATAACCGTTTTTAAATAAAATATTTTTGTTCCAATATTACGTGAAACTAATTTTTTCACCTATAATTTTATAAAAATACATTTTATGTTGAACTTCGGCAATATTAACTGTCATTACATTTAGTCAATGATGTAATGTAATTAAATTAAGAACAGATCGGGCATTCCCTGTCCTGTAAAAAGAATAAAAGAAAATGCTTATTTTAGTACTCCAGATCAATAGCTATTTAGAATTAGAGATTAAATGTTTTTACATTTTCTTTCAATTTCCAAGATTAAGGCAGATTTCAGTATAGTACAACATAAGAGGAGTACGCCACACCAGGTAACACTGGGAAACAACATTAACTCCCGTATGTAGAACGTTGTAGGCACATTGCTACCCAATCGAGTGTATGGACAATCAGAGGAAATGGCGGTACGAGACACTGCTGGCAGTTACTACACATTTCCGCTATTTTTCCATAATTCTAACACAGTTGTTTTTAATTTTCTTTTTTTATTCTGGAATTGCTCTGATGTGAGTTATACTGAAGTTATTGCACTTAGCGTTATCCTTGGAATTGCCTATAGCTTTTCAATTATGGCCATCACTTATTTATATTACTTTGGTTAGATTAGGATTATATGGTTGGATTTATACAATTATGTAAATATTATTTCTAATTTTTTGTATAGTGGCCCTATAACAGTGGTAGTGCAAAACTTCAATAGTACTCTTCCTGCCATGAAGACGAAAGTGCATACTTATTTGAAAATTGTTTATTTGTTCGTTTACTCGACTGTTTTTAAACTATTATCATTCTGCTATATGTTTTAAACCAACTTCACCTAGACTAAGTGCGACCTCGTGTCGTCGCGACCGGAAGAGGGCACCTTCCAGAGGAATAATAAACCGTGGATCCGCCACTAGATTCCCTCTATCCAAAACCTAACCAGCTTTGATGATTAAAGATTAACTAATAATTTGGATATAGTTCCGAAAGGTTCCCTAACAGTTATACCAAGTCCCAGGCCACGTACACTCACTTCTACCGTCCACTCCACCCGATCGCTGCACAACGACTCTCGCACAACCTCCGGTCTCAGCCTGCTAACCTAGCAGGAACCATCCTACTAGAACCTGTCCAGAAGAATTCCGGATGGTAGGAGGCTCCTATTGTTTGAGCTAAGGGCTAAAGGTCGGCGCAGCTGGCTATCGCGTTCGCGGCTACAGAAGGATTACGCGCGCCAAATTCAAATCTATAGCGGCACTCGCCGCATCAGACCTAAAAAATTTTAACATAATTCAGAAGTAAATGACATTGTGATAATACCCACTCTTAAATAAATGCCTATATACCCATATGACTGTTGCCATGTTATGTCTAACATTTACGCCCAGCAGATGTAATACTTCTCCTAACTGAAATGAATTGTTGTTTGTCACTGATTAATTTAATTGTTACGATAAGGTTATTTAGTAGTTTATATAGGAAACCGGACAATTTAAGAATGTAGCCAACAAAATAACGAACAATAGATGTCATGGTCTAGCCCTATTCATAGAATACTCGAAACCTTATGACACAATTGAGCAAAACAAATAATAACGAGTTCCCTGTACAAGATAGGGGTCCCTAATAGATTTAAAATATATTTAGTGAAATAGTAAATTTGTTGTTAAAATAAAAATTGAATAAGTTGAGGAAAAGTGTAAGTTATAATACGGCACACCTCAAGGAAGTTAGATAGGGCCAGTTCTATTCTTAATATACTTATATAAAAGTTCTTGAGGAATACAAACTCAAACGTTTTTGCATATGCAGACAATATTTTTGCTCCTACCCTGAAAATAAATATTTAAGAACATACAAATAAAACCTTCAATTTGATTGTAAGAAGTTAAGTGGTCCCACGACAACGGCTTAGTTATAAACTATGAAAAGATGCGTCTGGTTGCATATCTGTCCCAATAAACATAAAGAAAGAAATATCAAATACCAAATTTGCGAATGTTTACATGGCCGTGCCCAGTGACAATATGAAAAAGTTAAACTTACCAAGTATTTAGGACTCACTTTGGACATCAAATTGATTTGGATAGAATACATACACTCACTTCATAAAAAAAAAACTTTGTCCATATGTTGCTATAATGCACAGCTTACTAACAATCATATTAGAAAGGTAAAACTGGCTGTGTAAAAAAGGTCTGTTCCAATCCACTGCCAAATATAGAATTTAAATATGTGAGAGTGCTGCTGATATACAAACTTTATTACTTGGTTATAAAGAAGGTGTTTGTACTATTATTATTATTAAATATGATAAACCTAAAATTAGAACAGAGTGTGGGAAATGATTACCATACTATATAGTTCCTTACTTGTTTAATCAGATTCCCAGTAATATACGCATTGAAAAAAGGTTGTCATTCTCCAAACATTATGAAAGGGCAGGATAAAGGAGAGATCATTAACAGTATAAATTGCAGCTCTCATCAAAAGGTAACCTACCGCAATGAGGGGTTTAGCTTTACGCATCACAACACCGAAAATGATACTATTGTGGCCAAACAAAGAGACCTTTTGTTTATGGTCCTGTGATGAGGACAATGGATGTACGCGTTACTATATAATTAATTGTTGGAGCGTAGCAGATGACTTAATTACATATGGTTTTAAACTAATGTCCCACTGGAATTATACGCTTATCATGGTTATATAATTGTGGTAGAAATGATTTATAACGACCATCCTTTGTGAATGTTATTGTGTGGTTATCGTACTACCCTTAAATACGACGTGAAATGCAGTTTATATATATACTAGCAATTGAGCAATTGAAAAAAATCTGCATTTTTAAAACGATCGGAAGAATCATTAGTAATGTACATTTAAAGAAATTAATATTACTTTTAATTAGTGAAAAGTACGTCTAAGACGGTCAAATTAATCTGTCAAGCAATATTTACCACAATAAGGAAAAGCTGACACCATGGTTTGGTTTGATCATGGTTATCATAACGACCACACTTTGTGAGAATTATTGTGTGGTTCATTGTCCTTACCCTTAAATAGCCTACGGAAAAACTGAAGCTTATATATGATATTAATTAAACAATTAAACACAAATCAGAATTGTTTTAATGACCGGAAAAGCGTTTGGAATCCACATTTAAAGTAATTAATATTCAGTTTAATGAATGAATGTATATTTAAGACAATCCCAACAATCTGCCAAGTAATTTATTTTACAGTGCGGAAACGTCGATACTATAGTTTCCATGCCAGACGGCTATTTCTTTTAATATTCTAAACGGTTATAGTATTTAAGATTCTAATGTGGTTCACACTTTAACTTTTCAACAAAATCTATTTCAAAGTAAACAAGTAAAAGTGTTGCCTCAAAATCTGGGAGAAACCTTTTTTATATCCAAACATCAATATTGATTACTTACATTAAAACATAAAACCAATATTTAATACTTTTGTTCCTTTGTGATGCGTCTGAAGAAGATATCTTTGATATCGAAAGGCCTCACACAAAAAATAAAAGTATTAAATATTGGTTTTATGTTTTAATGTAAGTAAGTTATCAGTAACCAATGTAAGCTCCATCTACAACATATCAATATTGCTATTTTGATTATTTAATATATTTCATGTCTAAAGCTACCTTGAGTGTGACAGAAACCGCTGTCTGGAGTAGAAACCCAAATTATAGGCGGTGTACGTTGATCATTTATGCTCTGGAGGACTTTCTAAATTTGGATAGAGTGGATTTGTAAAATAAACTTCTAAATTATGCTTTTTTCAACCCTTAATACTATGGCTAACTTGTATTTTTCTATAAAATATAACTCCGGCAATCGTTAGGGCGCATGAGGCAACTTGACCTATTGAATAACGTGTTAGTTTTAATTCTGAATAATTACACATTTCATGTCGCCAACTCGCACTCGAAATCTTTTTAATTAGTGCTGTACTATAATGGAGTAGGCTTACTAATGTAATCATCATTAATCAGATATGTTCATGTTTTTTTTAATTAACAAGCAAACAGATGTGAGGCAAATTGGATGAGTTGATAGCGTTGCAAAATACCGGACTGATGTAGTTATTATATGATTTATAGTTTGTGACTTTTATTTTTCTAATTAATAGCAAACAAAATGCCATATAAAATAATGTTTTATATCGGTTCATAATTGTAATGTGATAATCTTCATCAGGGTTGATGTAGCATGTCAGTGAAAAAATACACGCAAATAAAGATTAACAATATATTAAACGATTCAAAAAGAAACAATTAAATTTTATAAATATATATATATAGTATTTTATTATTTATTTGCTAGCAAAGGTTAATTCTGACACTGATACTTAGAGTGTTAAAGTTACATCTATTGTACACTAATCAGCGAAGATTCTCAAAGGAGCAATTCACGTCAATGACACAAGCAATTCAAATGTCTGACGGGTAAAGAATTGTTATCTATGTTTTACTAAGGACTTAACAGGTTTCTTTTAAAAATCGTCTCATTTTCTGTCCACATGTCTTATGTCTGTGTAATAACTTTTGATAGAAAGGTCCTGTTGTGTTGAAACTTGTCCAAATAATAACCCTATTGGGTTTAGGATCAAAACTCTTAAGTTTTACGTTGCTATTACTTGTAAGGTAACGACAAACAAATCAACAGAATAAATCAACAAAACAAACTGCACACTGACTGAGTATACTTATATATAACAATGTTCAGTACGTTACCAACATAATAGGTAATGAAGTTACTTTGCTTGATTTGTTGACAATCAGTCTTTACGTTTTCTCCGGTTCTTCTATACTGCGCTGCATCGGGTTATCCAGGAAAGTTATACAACTCTTTAAGATTATTAAAATATATCTTATAGACTGTAATCTGTGCTCTTGTATCTATATCAAAGATTACGTGAATTGATAGAGAAAATTATACAAATATAATTAACATTTTTTTAAACGTATACACAATTTAAAATCATCAAATTAATTCCTTAATTACCAATACGTATCATCGTTACTGGTCGATGCGGAAATTGTTATAGCTCGGTTCAATTCAGTATATAATTAGTTGATCTGTAACAAATATCGTTCAAAAAGTTTTAACTTCTCAAAATTTACAAAAGAAAATAATAAACGAATATTCCCTTATGATAAATTTATGAATGAATCAGAGCACATTCCAATATAGAAAAATCCTACTACACCCAAATTGATGGCTATGGGAAATCCTCTTTCATGTTTCATTACCATTATTCTTATGAGCCATTTTGAAACTACAGAAAAATCTAAAATAACATATTTCCCAAAAAATTTAATACAATACCTCTATGATGTCTTTACAATATTTAATAAAAATGAAAACATACAAACGTTTTATCACAACTCTAAATTCGTTTTACTCTACTGTTAAATTTACATACTAAATTGAACAAAACAATAGTATCCCATTTTTAGACGTATTAGTGATTACAAATTGAACAAAATTTGAATTCGATATCTACAGGAAACCAACTCATTCAGATAGATAGAAATTGTGTGGGCCCTACCGAGTGCTTTCCATGACACTCAGCCAAATACCATGGAGTGACACGCACCATCATTGAACTCAGTGAGAATTGGTGTCTAGTTTCTAATGTATTCAATGACTTGCAGTTTATAAGTTCATTCATGCAGAACAGTATTGTTGAGGAAGCAACTCCTGATACGCGCCTTTTCATGGAAGCGTTTTGGTTGGTAGGAATTCTGCTGACGAGATATATTACTTTTTACGTTATATTCTTTCCCTGGTGTAACTTTGTGAGTATTGTATATATTTCTCTTTTTTACTAAAATAATTTACAAATTTCTCATTTTCATGATAGAATATTTTAAAGTTTGTATTTATTATTAATATTTATCCAAAGCGTAACGTAAACACATGTATTTGTGACGTAATTCTTCCAAATCACCCATTCTAAACAATACCCTTTAGTTAGGAATTTAGTACATTTTCTTCATTAGTATTTCTCCCTTTTACTACTGAAAATAATATTTTCTTTATGCAAAACAGCTCTCACAAGGTTCTGTACATTCTGGCTGTTAATTACATTCTCTGCGCTTTGAATATTCTTTTCTTACCTTGTTCTTGTTACTAATGGTTTGCAGTGTTTGTGTTTTATTAATATAATTCCATGTTTATCTAACAACACGTTATGAAAATTCATACTATGTGGTTGTTTGTTGAGTTAACCACAGAAACAAAATATTTTGTCAAACTATATATTTTGTATTCATTTTAAAAAGTGTATGAAAAACATCTTAAATTATGATTTTATGTTTAAACACGAAAGGGACTGAATAAATATTGTAAAATATCCACCAAATATATACGATACGATATATTTTCAGGCATGTACCTAAAGTGTGACTTTACGTCAAAAATATTAGATTAAAACAAGGTTGGTGGAACTTAGATCAGCAATACATTTCTTTTAAAGTAAAATTTAATATAAGAAATATGTATACTTGCATTATTTTCCTTACTAAACAAACTCGGTATACAGCCGATTACTTTAAATTTGATTCCTTCAAAACTTTAAGATACTAATGGTTAAAGCTGCATTCGGATAATTTTAAAAAATCCAACATTAAGTCTAAAACTGATTTTTACTATTAAAGGTTAATATACTGCATATTATAATAGATAAGGTTACTCAGGGCTAAGTGGAAAAAACTTTTATACTAAATCTTTTACAGTAGGGTATTTGGAAAAATCGTTGTTTCTTAATGATTGGAATCAATAATTTCTTCATATAAACTTTAAAAACACAATTTCAAGTCCAATTTTATGAATTTTTATGTTAGACGGCAAGAAAAAAGTAATTCTGCTGACGTCATTGATGATGGAGGATGCAGACTCAAGAAACTTTACTTGTAATGTACCTAAACGTTTCAGTAATCAGGAACGCACGTCAAAAGTTATATTAGGCATCTTTTTCTAGTATCTTACAATACTTAAACATTTTTCCCTAGCATTTATTCATTAATATAAGCTAATCTGGGAAGTAGGAAGAAATTTTAAGTAGCCCTGCTAATCAAAATCCAAAAATAGGATTAAGGCTCTAAAAGAACTAGCGAATCATTTCTAAATTAAAATTAAGAGATTTATGCAGAAAATCTTTCAGAAATATAGGTGACATTGTTAATGTTATCCAGATGCTACATCTTTGAAATCTTCCTGTTCTGGAAATATATAAATTTCTTACGTGTTCAAAAAAGGAATAATCATCCTTAGAGTGTTATACTAATCTAATAAGATGGTCTTTGACAAAATAATTAAATCCATGATTGTGTAAAACATTGATATTAGGTCTCCGTGTAAGGACTGACTGAAACGTCTGTCTGTTGATGTACGAAGTTTATTATTCGATAGTGGGATTAATCACTAATCGTTCGTTATGACATCTATTGAAACTTTTAGTTTGCATAAATCATTGAATTTGATACCTTGTTAATGAATGAGAAATTACAAGTTTGTATGAGTCTAAGTAGTTCGCTTCAGACGATCGCAAAGCAATTTACTTAATACTATCCCTACAAATAAAGAGGTTTGTGCATTCAATTTAAACATTATCCATCAAGTAATTTTTAATTTATTACGATATCATCAGAACACGAGAATATATGGACATCCTAATGGATTAAAAGCTAATAGATTAAAACTTTAAGGATATCCATTTGTTCAGAGGTTTATCAACAAACATCATTAATTTCAAAACCCTTCACGTTTTAGTAAAATTAAAAATTCTACGTTAAGCATTTTTTCAGTTATTATAAGAAATATTTATTAAATTTTCTTTTGGTTTTACTTACATTCTGGTTGATTTTGTTAGATTCTGAATGAAAATCTAAATGTACTATACGATATGCGCCTACTAAATAAAACTTCTGTATATATTTTCTGCCACTAAATGGTTTTAAAAACTGTTTTCCTGTTAATTTGGTCATTGATATTTTAATAAAGTTCTAATAAATCAAAAATAAAAATTGTGATATACTGATAATAAATTACATAAAATGGATCCTGAAAGCTGTATTAAGTGCTTCATATGGATAATTCCTGTTCTAAACATTTATATTACTCATGAAGTGATGATCGAAGTTTTAAATCTATGTTAAAAGAATAATTAAGCAGATTAATTAAGTAATCAATAATAATCCCTTCGATTAATTTGCAGTGTTTAGCTACTAAAATCCTAGATGTTATAGATTAAAAATTATATAAAATTTTGCAAATACTCCTGGTTATTTGGTAACGAATCTTATCTGCACTTGACATAAAAGTTCATTATTTCGACAGACAAATATAGCACACATAGCCCTTTCTTACACTACTTTTGATAAAAAAAAACAAAACAAAATTAATTTTTGAACAAAAAAAATGTACAGTTTATGTAAAAATGCGTATACCACATGAACCTATACTGTATAGGGCTAGTTAAAGTGAGTAAGTATTCATTTGACAATTACAATCACAATTACAATTCAGTTCTGCAATTATACAAAAGGTAATACATCCAAAATTATTTCAACGTGTTAGATATATAATATGATTCCTAAAATACCCCAAAACAGTTAACGAAACTCACAAATTATTCATTTGTAACGCCTTTTCCTTATTATGTGTTTAAAGGGCAATTTATTACGAGAACTCCAATAACAACAATGCCATGAGGAAAACTCTTTATTTTCCAACATATACAACATCATTTTGTAGAACAGACTTCAATAAGTTAAAGATTGATATGAAATCCAATTTATTGTACAAAAATTCTGAATGTGTTATTTGGCAAGACTAAGTATGTGGACTTTAAATTTTTCTTTAAAGTTAATTTCTACAGTAATAAGTTCTACGATACTTTTTTTTTCGAGATAACGTGGTGTGGTGTACTTCTACCTTGGTTTTCTATTAACTCCGAGGAAATAAAATTGTTATATTACTTCCTTGTTAGATAAGAACGAACTGGGAACGCTTTTTGCCTAAGTTTACCAAATGCTCATATCTAGAATAAAACTGCAATAATACTTTAGTATCTATTATAGAAAATATTAATTAAAACGTGCGTGGTTGAATCGAATAAGTTAGATTTGTATTTCGTATTGCTTTCCCGTGTCTTCTACTGTTTATCATCCAGTATCTATTAGATAACACCCGATGACATGCAAGGAAAACACGGACGTTCTCTTTATTTATCCGTTAGGTCAAATTCATCGAGCTTCCGTATTGCTACTACTGCCTCCACCAAAGGACACTATCTTGAAATTTACACTGTTTTAATTGTAGTGGTCCACTATTTATAACATGTATTAGGATTATACCTGATTGTTATTTTTAGCGAACTCTAATATAGACCAGCTACTGAAAAATACCACGTATTAATATGTAATTTACGCTTAATAATTCCTTTCATTGTATTACTACTGTTACACAGGAGATACATTATTCATACGGACGTGGTGTGCGGAGAATCGGGGGATTATTTCAGTTAGTTCTGAGGTCCTGTGCTAGAGCTGTTCAAATATTTACTACCTGAGCCTCTCACTTACAGAGGGCAGCTTAGCGTTTACTTTACACATGACTCAATTTGTACCATTTGATGAGTTACGACTTATGTTGTTATCTCTTCGAGTACGCATCAGGTGCTTCTTGTAAGTATTACAATGGAATATAATATTTAATTATGTTTATATTGTATTCACTCAATTAATTTTTACGGTAAGAATGGACGTACTCTTATTAGTGTTCGTATTAAGTAAATCTATATAAAACTAAGTTTGATCGCCATCAATCCCAACAAAAGGAAGTACAGCAGCCATAAATTTATGTAGCATAGACAATTAATTTTTAAAATATAAAACTCGATCATTCAATAGCTGTACATAAGAGTTATTAAATATAATTGACATAATAAAAAACATCATAATAATTTATGTTCGTCCTTTGTTTTTTTTGGTGTTTATGCGTTTTATTAAACACGTTTAGTGTGATATGAATTAAAACTTATATATCAACAGTGTAAACAAGACCAGTATAATTTTTAAGTGTATTGTAACAGTTCCTCTTTATTTTACCATGGCCTCGCGAGTTTACCGCAGCGATATATTAACAAATTACAGTACTATTTCACATGATAAAATGTTTATAATTTCCCCTTGTGGCATTCTCAAAGGTTATGAAAGAAGGATATTTCTTTTAGGCACGACTGTTGAGGACTTCCATTTGTATACAAGTACAAGCACTAAAAACACAAGCTCTGCCTCTATGCATTTATATTTCTAAGAAAAGTGTTTAAACAGTTAACCGCGGGTTTTTTAATGTTTAATATAATTTATTCCTCATTCGTAAAAGCTCCTAAACTGTGATATAGATATGAGAAACTTGAAATAAATGTCAAGAAAATATATACCAAGACTTAAACTGATCTCACAGAGATCACAGTATCTTCAAAAACGACATAACCTATATTTCCAAAAAAAATAATCTAGTAAAAGAATCAATAAGATACAGCCCACAAAGATTTATCCTAGACAATGCTGACTATAATAGTAATCAAAAATAACGAATTGTAATGTTTGAAATGTAGAAAAAGATACTTAGTGAACAATACACACTTCCCCACAGTGAACACACACTACACTGGGAACACAGTGAAACTACAGTATTTTCAAAAGTATACAGTAACAGTTATATAAAATACTTTTGCATCCAAAAGCAAAAAATGAAGTAACATTTTAGTTTATCATTTATTTAGTGTTTTTAAAGTAAATCTAAAACTAAAACCACTGAAACACGGTAGGATTTTATTCTAAATATTGGTTTTTAATCGTTTACTTTACTTATTATTTTATGTACAGAGTGTCCCACGAAGAAGTTTAAACGTTCGATTTTATATTACTTTATTAATTTTGTAGAGTTTGAAAATATTTTATGCATAAATGGGCAAGTAATATAAAATCAAACTTTTGAACCTCTTCGTGGGACACCCCGAATATATTTTCCGAAGTACAAAACGTCTTCATCATCATCTTATTTTTTATTCCGAATATTAATTTACAGAGTGTCAATTAAGTCTCGAACCGCCCTCCCATCTGTCGAATCATTACAGATAAAAATATATCTCTTTATTACATCAAAGACATACAGAAAAACCACATTTTTATGATATTTTCAGGTTTTTATTACACCAAGGAGACGTTCCGACCGAGATCACATTTTTTTGTTTTCAACATGGAGTAACATGTCAGTCTGCCGGGTCTTCTGAGTTCTCTCCACTTGATTATTTTGTCTATAGGTACCTCAAAGGTATAAAGTCAATGAAACTAAGCCTACAAATTTCGTACAACTGCTAGTTTCGGACAAAACAGGAAGCTTTAGATATTCCTCGTCAATACATCTAAATCGCAGTATCCAGCCTTCACAACCGATATCCATACTGGCAGACTACTAATGGAGAACATTTAGAGCATCTCATTCAAACCCATGCGTGTGAATAACACAGTGCTTTAAATGTAGAATAATTTGTAACAGTTTAAACACACTTTAAACTCCCACCATTTAGGCTAGAGTAAACCTTTTAAGGTATGGTATGTTCTAATAACAAAGGCCTTTAATTTCTTTTACTACTGGATCTATGCTTGCAGTTAAGATTTTCAAGACTTCCTCTGAAACAAATTTGACTTCCTCTTATGTGATGAAAACCTGCAAGTCTCTCGAAAATGTGAATTTCTTAGTATAATATAAATAAATTTAAGAGGTGCATTTATATATATATATATATATATGTGTGTGTGTGTGTGTGTGTGTGTGTGTGTGTGTGTGTGTGTGTGTGTGTGTGTGTGTGTGTGTGTGTGTATATGTTTATATAATTTATATACTTATACAAACATATAGTTTGCAACATGTTATTTTTTTAGCATACAAAATTAAATTTAAATTAAAAATATTCATTAGTAAAATTTAAAAAAATTAGAACAGACATTTTTTTTATATTACGAATAACGACTTGAGAGTTTTAGAATTATCATGAAAAGGAGCGAAATGATTATTTTACTGACGATGAGTCAGACGCTATCTGGCAGGTCCGTGCCCGCACGGATATCGCCGCTTCCCCTCCGATCACGGCGAGAGGAGAAGGCTTCCCCCACCCCCGCGATCGCGCGAACCTATATAATGACGGCCGATTGAAGACACGGAGAGACAGCCAGTGACCGCGACACCGCCGACGACCGCTGCTCACCACTACTCCGACCCCTTCCCCCGACCCCGCTCGCTGAACGACTACATCGCGACTCGACGCCCGCCGCCGATATCCAGCACCAGGTAAGGAACAACGACCCTGTTCCTTACTAAAGTGTTTTATCTCCGCCATCAACAATTCTTCCAAATTTTTTTATGTGAAACAGAATTTAATATTTTATTTGTCATTTATGAAAATTAATCGATCTGAAAATATATTAGTAATGTTTGATGGTTATAGATTTATTTTGATAAGATAATTGTTTGATTTTAAATATACTCTTAATAATTTATTTGATATTTAAGGGTATCATTAAAATTTGAATAGAATATATTTGACTTTCTCAATTTACTGAAACTTTAATTACTTTTTCAACTTGAATTACTAAAGTTATTCTTTTCTTCAATTTAACTTATATTTAGAATTTCAATTACTCAGATTATTTTTTTGTCATTTCGACTAAATTTTTAATTACTGTGTTAAAATTTTCCTTTCTAAATTTTTCAGATCTCGCATTTCTTTTCCTGGCGATCGATCTGACACCTCATCCCGAGTTTCCTTTACGAACTTTCCTACCAATTATCTCCTAACCCGGAAAAAAAATTATAACAGTCGGGACTCGCCTTACCACTGCTTTCTTTCCGGCGATAGTACTGGCATCCTAAACCCACGACTTCCTTTTATAAATACTTTCTTCCCACCGACCCCGTCCTCATAAACTAAATCTTATGTTCAATCGATGTAAATTTTTATATTAGGTATAAAGTTTTCTCGACCATCATTCTGTTGTCTGATTATTATCACATTTCTTGGCGAATCTCTAAACTACGCGGAAATATTTTTCTTTCTTATTGAAGTTCAATCTAATTTTTCATTTTATTAATTATTTATATTTTTGTAAGTGATTATCTTTATTTTTCTCCTTTATCTATTTCGGGACTCGCAACCCTTTCTTTTTATTTTTGCGAACGTCCTGACACCCTCACCCCGATAACCTCCATCAAAATATTTATTTAACGATATTTTAGTTTATTTTTTCTAGTGAACTGTGCAGATAGGGTGAGTGTTCAATTTTCTTTGATATTCATAGAGCCCTAATATTTATAGTAATTTAGCTTAGTAGCCTTATTGCATGGTTTAAATCATTTACCTTTATCTTAGCTGGCATATGGTAGGGTAATTCTGCATGGTGAGTTATAAGTGATTATTTTGTTTTTATTTTTCAAAATTTATATGCCTGAGAAAGTAAACTCGATATTTTATTTTTGGAGCTATACACTTGCCTAGAGAAAAAATACAGTTTAGTCTATTTTTATATTATAAATTCATCTAGCTTTTGCATCCCGTAGAAATATTGTTTGTTAATGGTTAGTGCTTGCTTTATGTATATAGTAGTTGCACTGTGATATTGGTGCATGGCTAATCTTTAATTTATAAGATTGTATATTTGCTATTGGTGTTATTTAAATATTGCTTTTGTTTGCCATTGCTATTCATACTTTGCTTTGATTTTGTATTTTGCTTCTACTAACCATCATTATTTAACCGATTAATTATTCCAACCCCGGGCTCAATAATTACTGTATACGACTCCCCGACCAAGTTATCAGTGGAGACTACTCAGCTTACTTGTAATTCCTCACTGACCGACGTATTAATAAACAATACAGTTGTTTTCGAAAATCGAACTCGCTTGAACAATAACTTTCCTAGAACAAGAAATTTTTATTTTTCTGAGCAAGATTATTTTTTTTTATTTTTTACGTCTTCAAAATTTTATTGGAGTTGACGTGATGAAGTAAGCCCAACGTTATTTTGGAAGTATCAATTCCTTCCGCAGGGCCCTCTGATTCGACTCCTAACAATAAATAATAGTTGTATGAAATTCTCGAACCCTGGAAATTTCTAACCCAGCTCGACTGGCTATCTGGCAAGTTGCGAATATTTTCGCTTGCCCCGAAAATAACATCGCAAAGTGGCGCCCCGAACAGGGACTGGGACTGTAATATACGTTAATTTACGAACTTTACGATTTACTTTACACTTTTTTGTGAATATACTTTACAATTTACGACTAAAAAATTGTTAAAGTTTTACAATAACTTTTTGTTTAAGAAAATTTGATACGTACAATAATGATGTACTTACTAAACCTCTTTCTCCGCCCTTATCAAAATTTTATTCTTCATGTATGTAAACGGAAATGATGGACAAGGGGACACAAACAAACGAAAAACAACCACAACCACTACGACTTCAACTCGTATTACGACACCACAGGCTTCTGGTGGTACAGTGCCAAAAATGAGTCCTCCTACAGTCGTAACATCAGTCGCACCGATTACTACCACTACTACTGCTACTATTACCGCCACCACTACTACTAGTACCACTGCTACTACAATGGGCCTACCGATCCCTCCTACAACCATTCCCAATCCCCAAATTATGCTTCCTTCCCCTTCGGAGAATGATCCTCGTGTGGGCTGGATTTATAAACTACAAAAGAACGACCTTCAGGAAGAGTTGAGAAAATTCAATCTGAATCCGGATGGTAATGTGGCTGAACTACGAAAGCGACTTGTAACTTTTCTTAGGTCTGGAAAAAACATCTCCTGAACCTCTTCCACTAAGAACAGAATTATTGTCATACGGACAAAACCTCGCGACCAATGTAGTTTCCTCAGCATTAGGACCGATTAGTGCCTCTCATATTGATGGTCATATACAACATGAGGAAGTTAGCATTCGAGAAATGTTAAACCTCCCTCCTACAGCTAGTTTTAGACTAGTACAGGAACGATTAGCCCTTTTAATGCACGAAAAATCTGTAAATTTAATAGCCCAAACAAACACACCAGATATAACAACACCTCACCCCGTTGAGAATGCCGACAGCAAGATCCCTCACAGGTGATGAGCCTTGTGACCCGAATTTTGGATTGGACAGTGACGCTAACATGGCAAGCAGGCCTACATCTGAACTTAGACAACCGGATATCTCTCATATCTGCAATCAAGTTCGGAAATGGAATTTGAGATTCGATGGGGATGGAGACCCAGTCTCTTTCATTGAGCGTCTCAGTGAACTTGCCGAATCTTATGAAATACCTACCGATCGGCTACTAAAAGCATTACCGGAACTTTTTAAGGGAAAGGCTCTTTTTCTGGTACCGAAATAATAAGTCATTTTGGACAAACTATGACGACTTTATAATCAGCTTCGAAGAGCAGTATCTTCCTCCAGATTACCGACGTAACTTGGATGAGGAAAATAACTCGAAGAACTCAGGGCGAGAGTGAGCCAATGCGAAAATTTATTGTAGCCCTTACGACTCTAATTCGACGACGTGGTGGCTTCTCTGTAAACCAAACACTAAACCGATTATATTCAAACATGAGACCTGAATACAAATTGACGATCAGAAGGGAAAGTTTTTCACTCGATTAGTGAATTAATTCATCTTGCCGAAGGTTATGAAAGTTATTTGCGAGAGAAGAATAGTTACCGACCTCCTCCAAATCCGGCTCAATCCATGGTACCTGAGACAGCATACGACACAAAACGTAGAGTTTTTAAGTCATACCCAGTACAGATGATAGATAAGCCAGAACTGTATCACGATAAACCCAAATCTTTTACCGATAAAACGAAGGTTCGAACCCTCTACAACTGTCCCGACTAACACTACTCAGCCAAGGCATCTTACTACAGATACAACGACTACCATTCCTACTTGTTGGAATTGTGAAACTAAAGGGCATAAATACCACCAGTGTCCTCTCCCTAAAACCATTCGCTGTTTTAACTGTAAAAAAATAGGAATCCGAACCGTCCAGTGCCCTTGCAGGTAGGGAAACATTTCCGGAGCCCGGAGCGTCAGAGGTGTCCCGGGACTCTGGGGCAACAAATCACCTCAATCGAATGGCCCAAATGGCTCAACCAAATAAAAGAATTTAACAAAAGCAGCTGTGCAGAAGTTAAATCGAACGATCCTAGACCATTTGTATCCATTAAGATTCAAGAAACTACCTTTTGTGCACTGCTTGATACGGGATCAATGGTGACTATTATAGGGGAAAGAGTAGCTAATCATCTATTACAGTTAGGCGTTAGGCCTAAGAACGTAAATGTTTAATGTTAATATGGCCGATAGCACAAATAGCCAGATATCTCAGGCCTTCGAATTTAACTGCGAGATAGCCGATATTAGAACTAAGGTACGTGCCCTGTTTCTACCAGGCTTAAACTACGCCGATGATTTTGGGTATGGACGTTATAACGCCTTTAAAACTGATCGATATCACTCCTCATGAAAGTACTTGCAGAAACAGTGACTAGATGCGATAATTCAAAGACTATTCATACTGATGCCGTTATGACACTAACAGAAGGAGAAAGTAAAAAAACTTAAAGAATTTCATGATTATCAGTTAAATTTGTTCGATGGTTTTATTGGTCGCACGACATTAGTGGAACATAAAATTCGCCTTAAAACTGATACACCCATTAAACAGAGGTATTATTATCGCAACCCGGCAATGCAGGCGATCATTGACAAAGAAGTTGACAAGATGCTGGAGTCAGGCATCATTGAACCATCATCTAGTCCTTGGAGCTCTCCACTAGTGCTGGTTAAGAAATCGAATGGAAAAGTAAGGTGTTGCATCGACTTAAGGCGAGTTAATGCGGTCAGTGAGAAGGATGCATATCCCCTTCCCCAAATAAGTGCGATACTCGACAAACTGAGAAATGCTTGCTATATATCCACGATCGACCTAAAGGATGGCTATTGGCAGGTACCTCTCGAAGTTAACAGTAGACCAATTACGGCTTTCACCGTTCCCGGCAGAGGGTTATTCCAATTCAGGGTCATGCCATTTGGCTTACACTCTGCTCCGGCTACCTTTCAGAGATTGCTAGACCAAGTGATAGGACCTGAGTTTGAGCCCTACGCTTTTGCCTATTTAGACGATTTGGTGCTGGTATCCCGAACTTTCGAAGAACATTTAAAACTTCTGAAAGAAGTGTTTGAACGCCTTAGAAATGCAGGATTATTACCAAATATGGAAAAAATGTAACTTTTGTAAAAAGGAGTTGAAATACCTTGGCCACGTAATAAACGAGAAAGGAATCCAGACGGATCCAGAAAAGGTTAAATCAATTGTAGATTTTCCAGCACCTAAAACTGTAAAACAAGTACGGAGTTTCTTGGGACTTGCGTCTTGGTACAGACGATTTATCGAAAACTTTGCAAACATATCTAAGCCATTGACGAAACTCTTAAGAAAGGGGAATAGATGGGAATGGACGGATTCTCAAGAACGAGCATTCAATTCCCTTAAAGCAAAACTTTCTACCGCACCGGTCTTAGCCTGCCCTGACTTCAAGGAAACTTTTACGGTCCACGTGGATGCCTCCAATGAAGGTTTAGGGGCTTCGCTTACCCAAACTATCGGCAAGCTGGAGAAGGTTATTGCATATGCGAGTCGACTTTTACACGAGAATGAAAAGAAATTTTCCGTAACCGAGAAAGAATGCCTAGCTCTGGTATGGGCCGTTCAAAAATTTCGTCCGTACCTCGAAGGGTACAAGTTTATTGCGATAACTGACCATCAAGCTTTAAAGTGGTTGATGAGTTTGGAGAAACCATCTGGAAGACTTGCTCGCTGGATGCTGGAACTACAGCAACATGACTTCGAAGTCCAATACCGCAAGGGAGTCCTGAACCGGTATCCGATCGACACGTCAAGCTGTGATCCTGTAGTCGGTTCAACCGTTGGTTGTAGCACCGCCAACGACAGTTCGAATAACTCTCGGAGGCAACTATCGCTCAAAACCAAGGAACCAAGGCTAGAAACAGCTTCAGGCGAACTTATGCCCGATTGGCACTCGAAAATGCTTCGGAAGGTATCTGCAAGTCCGAATAAATATGCAGATTACACCATTCGAGGAAATAAACTATACAGAAAAATCGATAAATCAAGTACCGACCCAAAAACCAATTGGAAACTTTGCGTACCAGATTCTCTAAAGTCCGATGTACTGAAAGAAAATCATGACAGCGCAACAGCTGGCCATTTAGGTGTAAACAAAACGATCCAGAAAATCAGCGCCAGATACTTTTGGCCTGGATGGAGAAACGATATTCGAAAATACGTAAAAAATTGCGACACTTGCCAGAGATACAAGGTGGAACAATGTAAACCGGTGGGGAAAATGCATTTCAGATGCCCCCAAGGACCTTGGTTCACAGTAACCAGCGATCTGATGGGACCTTTACCTCGATCTCGTAAAGGAAACAGATTTATCCTGGTGTTCCAAGATACCTTTACCAAATGGGTAGAAATTGTACCATTATCATCAGCAACAGCTAAGAAGGTGGCAGAAAAGTTCGAAGACCTTATATTGATGCGATATGGTGCTCCAGAAGTAGTACTGACAGATAACGGAACGCAATACCTCTCGAAAATCTTCCAAAAACTTACAAGTGATTGGGGAATAATTCACAAAACAACCGCACCTTATAGTCCGCAGAGTAATCCAACAGAGCGAACGAACCGCGTATTAAAAACTATGATTTCTCAGTTCGTGCGAAATGATCATCGTAGTTGGGATCAACATTTAAATGAATTTAGATTTGCGTTGAATACATGTTGTAGCGAGTCAACAAAATTTACCCCGGCCATGCTCAATTTTGGTACAGAACTTAAAACTCGAAACTGTATCTACGGCCAAGTATTCGAGAATACCACTCAAGGTGCGGTTTAAACCTAGCGAAATCGATATACATG
Organism: Homalodisca vitripennis; assembly: GCF_021130785.1. Taxonomy (NCBI): domain Eukaryota; kingdom Metazoa; phylum Arthropoda; class Insecta; order Hemiptera; family Cicadellidae; genus Homalodisca; species Homalodisca vitripennis. The sequence continues at coordinate 17,380 of NW_025781776.1, read as the reverse complement.
AAACTCGAATGAACTTCATGCTAAAATTAAGGGAAAAATGTAAGCTAAACATGGAAAAAGCACACACTCGCCAAGCTCATTACTATAATCTCAGAAGAAGAGATAACAGTTTTGTAATAGGCCAACAAGTTTTGAGGCGCAGCCATACACTTTCCTCAGCGGCTGAGAATATAGCAGGAAAATTGGCACCAAAATTTGAAGGACCATACATCCTATATAGAAAAATAGGATGGAATATATTCGAACTTCGAGATCTCCAAGGAAAAGACGTAGGCCGAGCCCATACGAAGGATCTGAAGGCATACTCTTCCTTGGAGGCACACTAGATTCCTGTTGCCCTGTTGTGTGCCCATAATTTCCTTTCTACTAACCTATATTATTGTATGATTTCTTGGTTGCCCGATGTGTTTTTTTTTTTGCGCCAAGAGTTGCTTTAGTGGACTAGTATTCCTACAACAAATCACCTTTCTATCCCAAATTCTTCCTTGTAAGACTGCCACTCTCCTGTACCCGGCGTGTCTAATATCCTTCCCTTAGAGATTTTTATATTTTCGAGTTCGATTTTTGTTTATTTTTATTAGTAAAGCGATATTTGATTTTGTTTTATAGTAATTATATGTATTGTGAAAGACTGTGCCCGTAATGTATTTTAGTGTAAATTTTAGTTTTGTTAAATAATTTTTTTTGTTTATGCAGACTGCAATTTGTTTTTAGTTATATTTTCTTGCCAGAATATGTTATCATTTTATTTTATTCGTTGATTAAAACATTTATTTCGTACGAAGAGTATTTATTTTGTGTAATTTCTTTTCAGAAACTATCAAAACGGTTACAAGAGGAGATTAAACTACGGGAACCTTTTTTTGTTTATCTATATACAAATACCACATTTAACTTTTTTTTCTTCTTTTTTTGTTTCCCGAAGTACAGATGGGGTGTAACATGTTATTTTTTTTAGCATACAAAATTAAATTTAAATTAAAAATATTCATTAGTAAAATTTAAAAATTAGAACAGACATTTTTTTATATTACGAATAACGACTTGAGTTTTAGAATTATCATGAAAAGGAGCGAAATGATTATTTTACTGACGATGAGTCAGACGCTATCTGGCAGGTCCGTGCCCGCACGGATATCGCCGCTTCCCCTCCGATCACGGCGAGAGGAGAAGGCTTCCCCCACCCCCGCGATCGCGCGAACCTATATAATGACGGCCGATTGAAGACACGGAGAGACAGCCAGTGACCGCGACACCGCCGACGACCGCTGCTCACCACTACTCCGACCCCTTCCCCCGACCCCGCTCGCTGAACGACTACATCGCGACTCGACGCCCGCCGCCGATATCCAGCACCAGGTAAGGAACAACGACCCTGTTCCTTACTAAAGTGTTTTATCTCCGCCATCAACAATTCTTCCAAATTTTTTTATGTGAAACAGAATTTAATATTTTATTTGTCATTTATGAAAATTAATCGATCTGAAATATATTAGTAATGTTTGATGGTTATAGATTTATTTTGATAAGATAATTGTTTGATTTTAAATATACTCTTAATAATTTATTTGATATTTAAGGGTATCATTAAATTTGAATAGAATATATTTGACTTTCTCAATTTACTGAAACTTTAATTACTTTTTCAACTTGAATTACTAAAGTTATTCTTTTCTTCAATTTAACTTATATTTAGAATTTCAATTACTCAGATTATTTTTTTGTCATTTCGACTAAATTTTAATTACTGTGTTAAAATTTTCCTTTTTAAATTTTTCAGATCTCGCATTTCTTTTCCTGGCGATCGATCTGACACCTCATCCCGAGTTTCCTTTACGAACTTTCCTACCAATTATCTCCTACCCGGAAAAAATTATAACAGTCGGGACTCGCCTTACCACTGCTTTCTTTCCGGCGATAGTACTGGCATCCTAAACCCACGACTTCCTTTTATAAATACTTTCTTCCCACCGACCCCGTCCTCATAAACTAAATCTTATGTTCAATCGATGTAAATTTTTATATTAGGTATAAAGTTTTCTCGACCATCATTCTGTTGTCTGATTATTATCACATTTCTTGGCGAATCTCTAATCTACGCGGAAATATTTTTCTTTCTTATTGAAGTTCAATCTAATTTTCATTTTATTAATTATTTATATTTTTGTAAGTGATTATCTTTATTTTTCTCCTTTATCTATTTCGGGACTCGCAACCCTTTCTTTTTATTTTTGCGAACGTCCTGACACCCTCACCCCGATAACCTCCATCAAAATATTTATTTAACGATATTTTAGTTTATTTTTCTAGTGAACTGTGCAGATAGGGTGAGTGTTCAATTTTCTTTGATATTCATAGAGCCCTAATATTTTATAGTAATTTAGCTTAGTAGCCTTATTGCATATTTTAAATCATTTACCTTTATCTTAGCTGGCATATGGTAGGGTAATTCTGCATGGTGTGTTATAAGTGATTATTTTGTTTTTATTTTTCAAAATTTATATGCCTGAGAAAGTAAACTCGATATTTTATTTTTGGAGCTATACACTTGCCTAGAGAAAAAATACAGTTTAGTCTATTTTTATATTATAAATTCATCTAGCTTTTGCATCCCGTAGAAATATTGTTTGTTAATGGTTAGTGCTTGCTTTATGTATATAGTAGTTGCACTGTGATATTGGTGCATGGCTAATCTTTAATTTATAAGATTGTATATTTGCTATTGGTGTTATTTAAATATTGCTTTTGTTTGCCATTGCTATTCATACTTTGCTTTGATTTTGTATTTTGCTTCTACTAACCATCATTATTTAACCGATTAACTATTCCAACCCCGGGCTCAATAATTACTGTATACGACTCCCCGACCAAGTTATCAGTGGAGACTACTCAGCTTACTTGTAATTCCTCACTGACCGACGTATTAATAAACAATACAGTTTGTTTTCGAAAATCGAACTCGCTTGAACAATAACTTTCCTAGAACAAGAAATTTTTATTTTTCTGAGCAAGATTATTTTTTTTTATTTTTTACGTCTTCAAAATTTTATTGGAGTTGACGTGATGAAGTAAGCCCAACGTTATTTTGGAAGTATCAATTCCTTCCGCAGGGCCCTCTGATTCGACTCCTAACAATAAATAATAGTTGTATGAAATTCTCGAACCCTGGAAATTTCTAACCCAGCTCGACTGGCTATCTGGCAAGTTGCGAATATTTTCGCTTGCCCCGAAAATAACATCGCAAGTTACATAACACTACTATGTAATAAAGTCAAATAATTCTACCAAAGATGATATATGACATATTCGTTACTGCAGTAAATGGTAAGATTATTTATTACGTTCAATTGCTATTAAACCCTGGTATTATCTGCATGTTTGGAAAGGTATTACGATCACCATTAATTCCATACTTTTATAGTTTTATTAGCAATTACCTTCAACTCTGCAGGCAATTTTGTACTAAGTTATTTGGGAATCATGAGCATATACATCTTAAATGACATTCTGAACACCTCTGAGTTAGGCGAGTTAGGAGATAATCATTGAAAAATATTTCAGTTCAGATTTCAGTTTAAGAGCATTTTTGGGGCTCCCAGTTTGGAGTTTGTATTATTACCGTGAAGTAACTGAAATATCTCTTCAATATTTCATTATAAACGATTTCTGCAACGATTAAACTATTTTATGCCAGCGTGGAAATTCATCTGGAATATGATGCTGTTACAGACTTGACTACTACAATCTAGAGTCATGTTCGTCTAAAAATATTTAAAACCTATTCGGTGAGGAAGAAGATCAAAATGAACTCTACACGGTTTGACATCAGGGACACCTAGACAAATATAGTACAATATAGATGAATAGGTAGATTGTCACATCAGGTCCACAACTAAGTGCACAAGATGTTTCTTACTCGGTATCAAAGCACGGTGGTGCAACCTACTTTTCTACACATAACGTAGCTGGGAAGGGTTGATTCAATGTGAACGTTGAGCTTAGGTCAATTTCACCTTTCTCTTAGTGCAGTGTCTGGAATTTTGCGCGGTTATAGACTTGACTGCAGGAGTCTGGTTAGTCTGAAGAGACCCAAAAAACATACCAAACAAATTAGGCAACGAAGAAGCTTAATATGAACTCTTTACATCGTTTTAAAATCATAGATACCTAGACTAGAATATATAAAATATATTGTAATCCAGGTAAAGAGGTATTCTCATTGTCTCATCAAGTGCTTTAGCATAACATCACAGTTTTGAGTTTTTGAAGCAGTTTTAATAATTATTAATTTTAATATCACTGAAATATGTTGTCTTATACTAACTAAATTATTTATTAATTGAATAAAGTTTATCAAAGGATTAAAAAGTTATTTCTTCTGTACATCTCTAGTGTTCCTGAAAGATTCTTGTTACGTGTAATTATTGGGAGAAATGTTTAAAAATAAATAATATACATAGTTTCTGACATGACACTTAGAACTATATTACTAGATTTAAGACAGTCCACAGAACTCTCCACAGTAAAGGCAGGAACTTCTGACACCGGTGGCTCCCTAAGCCGGTGAAACTGGTATATTTGCATGGATATTGCTTTCAGTGCTTGACATTAGTTGATTTAGTTGTCCATTTAGTGGAGCGCCTGGGAGTTTGACCTCAGAATACAATTAGAGTGAATGAATGTATAAGATCGACGTAGGATTTTGTTTTTTAAACTATAAATTGCAGTGTTTACCAAACATTTTTGTGCATTCGATTTTGTTTTTCTTTGAACGAATTATAATAAACAATCATTTTAAAACGTGGAGGGGAGAGAGGAGCGGCAGGTGCAAACTTCAGCGGATATTTTAGCTACTTTAGTTATAAATGATACGTGATCTATGCATGTTGGGTATTTATAGCAGTGAAAAAACTATTTTTTGTATATTTTTTTAACAATAAATGTATTCAAGACGATTTTTCATAATATATTTTTACAAAATATTTTGTATTGCTTCGTCTGCTAAGTAACCAGATTTAAAAATGCAGTTCATTATTGGATGATTAACAAAATAATAGATGAATTGACAATTATAAACCAATTTAAATAAGAAATATAGTAATAACGAATAAAATGTAATGAATTAATTATTATTTTATTAATGATTTTCTATCAGTGTTCAAAGGTCAACGACCAGCAGCGGGACTGATGAGTATAGCTGCGCCATATGTAAAAACCTTCAGATTTTGGTGAAATAATAAAAATTTGTAAAGAAGTTACCTCTTTAAGAGATGCCTCAAGTGAACGACAGGATGGGTTGTTACCTCACTTATAAACTGTATTTGTTTATGCTCAAGGTTGTCTGAAAAAAATGTATTGATAAGAAATACATTGAAATTTATAAAAAAGGTAAGTAAAATTTATTTGTATGTATCTCAAAAAAAAGCTCTGTAGTATCATGGATTTAGCTAACTTTGAATGAGGGGAAAATGTTTCCTTTGTGGGCAAGGAGCTTATAAGGCAAAAGCAGCAAAAATGAATAAAGATCGGTGATGACAGATTTTCATATATCAATCCCACAACTTTAAATGAATCTAGCGTGAATTTTTTGCCATAAGAAGAAATGATTACTATCGAGAAGAGCTCTTGTAATTTAAAATTAAACAACCTGAGACGTTCCATCATTCATTGCAGCTACCGCTCCGCTCATCCCTTCACGTTTCACTACCTATTCAAGATCCTTACTGTCCTTGTTTGATACACAGAGGTATGTTAATTGTACTCAGTTATAATTAGCTTTCCATAGTTATAATTTATTTTAGTTACGCTACTTCATATTTATTTAGGTAAATTCCACATATACATTTTTTAATACTATTCAAAGTAATAAAACTATATGGACAATCACTTTGTTATATAATAATTTATTTAAACAATCGAATATACAAACAATATTTGCTAAACATTGCAATTTATGGTTTAAAAAAACAAAATCCCACTTCGATCATATAAATTCATTCACTGTAATTGTATTCCGAGGTTTTGAACGCTCCAACATAAAATATAACCTTTTTATTGATAAATACTAAAATTAACAATAAACGTTAGAACTTTATTTGTGTACACATTGCGGTGTTTGTATTTATTTTCCACGTGTGCTCCTATTTTTCTCATCGTAATCCTTTAATACCGTACTTTAAACTTACAATATTTACACGTGTTAACCATTTTGTATAATGGAAGTTACTTGGATTAAATTATTTATGTAATCGTTTACTAGGCTAATACGTATGAAACATAACTTCATATGGCCAAAAATTCAGTTCTTTATAATTAAGCGATTGCTATTTAGTAACTGAATTATATTTAATTTTAATACTTTCGTTCTCAATTCCATGACTAAATAAGTTTATGGCTATTAAAAAGCTCCATATTCATATTTATTGACAGTGATTACCAACTCAACAGCTAGGGGTACAAATTTTACTTAAAACATGTGGAAAAGGGCAGCGTCCTTGTATTGCCTATACACGTAATATTTCAGTGGGAGCAGAACAAAGTGCACTCTAGCGGATTACTTGCTGTTAAATGGCTCTATAGGGATAAACTTATATCACTGATATTACTCCGTAACCCCACCCATCTCCAAACTGAACTAAACTGTTTCATTATACACATTTACAGATTTTTTAAAGCATTTAGGAGAAGTATAAATCAAAAACTTGCTTCCACAATAACAAAATACATAAATTTCCAGTATAAATTTCCAAATTAGAATTTCTGAGTGGTAGCTAAGTAGTTGCAGATTTCAGCAACTTTTGCTACGCAGGTTACAGATTTCAGTCACCTAGGGAGGTGGAGAGCAAGTCTCATAACCTTGTTAAAAAAAATACATTAAATTCATAGTGTGAGCAGTTTGGATCATCTAATTAATTTAGTGCATTTCTTTTGCTGGTTTTAGCAAAGATTTTAAAACTACACCTATATTAAATGTGGATTGTTGTTTATTTCTACTTTTTGGTAACCAAACATTAGAACAACCACATTTCATTATAATACGTTACATAGTAACACATTATAGTAGTCAATTTGAAAATGTGAATGCAGCATCAGGGAAGCCAGTCACGTGACACGTGGTGTGGCGTACCCCTACCTTGTGTTTTAAATATTACTAAAGGTTCAAGTTGTAAACCATCGTCATTGCATTGCTTCTTGTTTTCTTTATTGAAGGACTGCTTCTTCCATATAATACAATTTATTAAAAAACTATGCAAATGCATAGGCACTTAAATAAGTGTCTAGAACCATGACATATCGTCCATTTAATCTGGCAGTCATTTTTTTTCGGTCTTTCCTATCTTTATTTTGAGGCAATGTGGAGTAAAAATCTTCCAGTAAAATTCCTCGCGATGCATATATTTTCCTCTTTTTGTCGTGCGTTACAGTCACAGAAAATTAATACCCTTTTCATGAGACTGTACTTATGTCTTAAGATTTGCATATAATCCTAAAATGTTTGACAGTATCAGACAGATCCCCCAGTTAGGTAATGTCCATCATTAAAAAGTGATAGAGATGACGGCTAGAGAAATATAAAAGAAACCATTTTTTGAGACTTGAAAGTCCAATGCTGTAAAGCTTTTTTTACTTACGATTATATGTTTTTAATTATATTTTAAATCAATGTATGCATGTATACAACATTCAAAACAAGTGGGCTTTTAATTCAGTGTAAAACTAATTAACTTCAATATAAAGTCATTATAAGTAGTAGATTAGTATAGGCTTTTATAACATTTAATTTTATGAGCAGCAGACTATTGATTTGATTTTTACATTATGACGTTATTAATAAAGTTTGCCCCAATACAGAATGGACTCAAAGAAACAAGGTTGGTGTGCCAGCGACGCACGTATTGTACTGTATTTCAATCGTGTAACATAAAATACAGCATTCACGTGATAATTCCCCTGTAATTATCCACCCTAATAACTTTGATACTTTTTGGTATTCACTGCTACTAAAATGTATCCTAAGAAAAGCTTCATTGTCATATTTTATTGAATATAACGTACATTGGACTCAAAATACCAGATTGGTCTGCCAGTCACACAACCCATTTAACTGTATTTCATCCGAGTAACGTAAAAAAACCCTAATCACTTTGATAAAATATGAGCTAGGAACAGCTTTAATGTCATATTTTATTGAATTATTGCAAACAATGTGAATTGAGAGAGCTTTAAGCACACTTTTTCAACTTCTAACTATTGCAGCCTGCATGGAATCGCTATTTTTTTATTGCTAGCAACGTAAGCGGACAGAGGAAGAAGCAAGGACAGAATGATGACAGCTGATAACTGTAATACTTAAGTTTAATTTACCAGAACGTGGGAAAGGTAGACAAAACCATGTGTCATACAAAACCTTTAAAACATACTTCTTTTTATACATTCTTATTTTTTATACTTTTATTATAAATTCAATATATAAAAGATTTCCTTGCAGTGTATGAAAATTCCATTTTAGAATATAATTTTTACCAGGTTTCATGGAATTTCTGCAGGAGTTGGAAATCACTACATAATATTAATCTACATAATATAATATAAGCTGTAGAATAATATAATCTACATAATATATACAAGTAAAAGTGCGTATGTTTTGATTATCGTAGTACCACAAGTAACGTATATAGTCTTGTGAGGCGGATAACCAATTTTTCATCTTATAGGCTTAGAGCCTATAAACTCGATAGAGGAATTTTCCTGGAAAAGAAATTGATTGCCAGCTTCCCTGGATTTGTCGTGGAAATATATTTATATAAAAACTAGTATACATATGAAAACAATACTTTTTCAGATAAAGGTCTAGCCTAACACATTTTTGAGCCTTATTCTAGGTCTTTATACGGTCATCTAACACTAATTAACCTTTTATTAACGTGTTAACCTATTAACCTTAACCTTATCAACCCATTTTAACCTATTAACCCTTTATTAATGGTTTCTTTTGAATGATTCTACCTAAAAAATATAATCTGATATAATAGGTTTTAATTTCAACCATTTTTATAATATCTAATTTCGTTTCATCTAAACTATTGTAACTGATTCTCAATTTACTTAGGGCATTTTCCTCCATCGGATGTACTAAAACTACACTGTGTGTTTATAAATAAATTCAAATTGACCCTCGGCTATTAATCTAGTACTGTTACTATAACAATTTTATTGTTTTGTATCCCCTTAAAGTATAATATTTACGCAGAACATGGTAGTTAAAACACCAAAACGTAAAATATTTACCTTTTACAAAATAGGCCATTCCCCGCCTGGCCTTAGACTAGAACAAGGCAGTTCTAAACAGTTCCTCCCCCAAGAACAACAAAGGTCTCGGTCGCTATTGTTTCTGTAATCGCCCAACATTAGCATAGAAATTAATCGTATGGTTGGAGCCTCACTAAATATTCTAGGAGTATCCATGCTGATTGTTTAGAACATTTTGATTATTGTATGCTCTCTATGTCGTCGATATATGTAAATTAATACTTTCTCAATATTAAATATATATTATTTAAAATATTTATGTCCTTCAAATCAGCAAGTATCTCTGACATTGAATACCTTATTTTATTTACATATTTTTATTTTGATAGATTTCTTGTAACTAAGTTGACTAAGTGACAACTACGACATTAATACTATCTCTTGGGCAATCAAAGCGATAGCGCAATTGATTAATTTAAATTATAAACCCTGGATGAGGATAAAAATTTTAAGTGCTCTTTATGCAACCTCCGAGAGAACGAAACTTTTTCATTTGATTGCCAAATGTCCATTATTATAAATTTTGTAGAAAATATTGATTTCTACATTGGACGAAATTGAGTTATTTAACTATTTAAAAGGGAGGGATTAGCAGGATTAGGGTAATCACTTAAGGCTTAAGCATTTAGGTGGAACTGGTAGAGGAGTTTAATTTTTAATTTGCAAGTGTGGATCTGCCAAATCTGAGTTTGTATATATTTTTAACCTCTGCAGGAATTGGTTTATATTGTGTGGATTGTTATTTTATATATGTGTAGTTATGTATATATGTAACTATGTATGTATATATTGTTATAGAGTATAAGACATTTGGATGAATATGGCATATTTAGTGCGTAACTGCATATCTGGCATATTTGGTGTCTTTCGTAACTTAATGAGTAAAATATTGCATTAATTTCAGAAGATAGTGAATTTTTTGTTTTGTCGCTTCTTATTAAATAAGATGTTACTTACGTTTAATTCTGTTTTATTGTAAAAGAAAAGTTGTTTTTATTTTTAACTACGAGTATTAGCTGCAATATTTAAGTTAAAAATTCTTGTCAAGCCGGCAGACTGCATTTTCGGCCATTGCTGCAAAGTGCGTCGCGTTTCTTGCGTGGAGGCGATTTATGTACACAATTTCGATTTTTGTAATAACGCACTGTTTTCATTTCATTCAGTCATTCATTGTGCAGGCAGTATCACAAGAAACAAGTACATAACCGTACACATATGAATCGATAACGTATCAAGTGCTTGGCTCCCAGCAGACATAGACAGTATGAGGAGCATTCCCCAGCGAATAAGGTGGAGCAGTATCATGTTCACAGCAGCTACTCACACGTCCAGGTTATATTTTACATATGCAGGTAGATGGAATACGGCTTGCTGGAAAAGTAACAATTTTTAATTATTGACATATAATATTGAAATTTTTATTTTCGCAAATTGACTAAATGAAAATAAAGCTCATAAAGAAATTTATCAAAACTGAAGTAGATGAATCGCTTTTATCACGGTCAATGTGGCACCGATTGTTCCCCCACTGGCGTGAGCTATAGATATAACACTTTTTACCATTACATTCGGAATATGTGGAGAATGTTCAAACTAGTGCAACGATTAAAATGCACTTTATTTCAATATAATTTATTATACATTTACTATATCTCCCTAAAAGCATAATTGAATGTGCAAAGCTACAAGGGAGGAAAGCTGTCAGCAACCTGGTGAAGGACATGGGAGCGGCCATCAGAATGCAGATTGCAAGAGAGCGACTCATCGAGTACCGAGTTTCAGGACGGACAAGGACCCGGCGCTGATCATCCAGTTCATCAGCAGAGTCGACTGGATAAACAAGTACCGTTTGAAGAAATCACTGGCAGCTCAGTCAATCAACGTTTTTCCGATCAGCGAGTGTACATCAATGACAACTTGTTTGCCGGAGAATTAAAAAAACTTCTCTTCTATCTAAAAAGAAAATGTAAAGAAATCGGTTATTCTTTTTCTTCGTGCCACGACACGACGGCAGGTTTTTTGCCAGAAAATACTGCTGGAGAACACGTCAAGAAGATGACCTGCTACATTGACAGTCTGAAATAAGTTGAAGTAAGGTGGTTACAAAAAATTAAATATTACTATGGAATATATGTTACGATTTAAGGCAGTTTCTTAGTTTGTTCTGTGTAGTACATGAAATAGGGTTATATTCTTTCCATTAATTAATTAATTTTTCTTAAAAACTATATAAACAAAATTTATTTTATTATAAATTCTTCAAATAGTTTTTTTACTCCGGTTGTAGTGAAAAATCATAAAACGTAATTTATGATAACATCAGGAGCATTAGGAAAGCCTTTCATAGTTTCCGTTTTGAATTAAATCAATTAAAACATCAACTAGATATTATAGTTCTTTCCGAAACGTGGATTAATAGTGATGAGGTGGAATTATATAATATAGAAGTATATAATATGTTTCATTGTTGTAATGACACATACAGCTCTGCATGGGTTATGTGCTATTGTAGCTAAAGAAATAATGTCAGCAAATCTTAACATTAACAGCTGATACCTTATTTATAAAGTTACATTTCAAAAGTGGTTTTTTAAATATTATTTGAATGTATAGATGACTTATTTTTGATAAAAACAATTTTATCGAAGAATTTAATAAAACTTTTCAAATACCGCGTTAATTGGCGTACTAGTTACCCAAAATTATTTAACTGTATTAAGTGGTCTCGGTTTTTTCAAATGACTTGTCTGGACCACATATTTTTAAGCACTGCGATGTATCGCGGTTCCATGCAGCATTGGTTGACATTGATTTAACTGACCACTGTTTACTTGCGTAATAATAATAAGCAAGAAATCATATAAAGTAAATTTTACCATAGGTAAAACTCGTACCAAGATTACTTTAACATAGTTATGCAAAAACTAATTACTACTAACTTAAATGTGTTTTTTATTAATGATGGTTTCAATAACTTTCATGAAATTTTTTATCCATATAATAAGTATTATACGGTATCCATTGACCGAGTAAAACTAGATAACTGTACGATTATTACCGATTCTTTAATCGTATCCGAAGAGATAAACAAAAATATTTTACTACAATACACACAAGTCCAGGTAGCTTTGGAACTGGTTTTGGTAATTTTGGTTTAAATAAATAATTTTAATTCATTTATCAAGCCTACATCAGTTATTGAAGTGTTCAAATTAATAAAAGTTTATAGAATTAAAATAATCCGGTTTTGACTGCATTACTGTGACTCTTACCAAAACTGTTTCTGAAATAATAGCACCTATTTTAGTTTATAGAACCTATTATTGGTTTAATCTTTTTAGGTGTCTTCCCACAGAAATTAAAAGCTCATTTAAAATGGACAATCTACGCCCAATAAGTATGTTATTAGTATTTTAGAAATTTTAAATTTTTTATATGAAAATTAGAGTTATTAAGAATGTATTAATTTTTCAAGTACCTAAAAACCAATACGGCTTTAGGACGAAATTCTATACTGAGGATGCGCTTGTATCCGTCACTGTAATGATCTTTTGAAAGTAGAAACGGAGGAAATATAGCAACAGGGTTGTTAATTGACTTCTATAAAGCTTTTGATTTAGTAAACCACGATATTTTTGTTAGTCAAAATGGAAGTGGCAGGGATTGGAGTGGTCCAGCAGTTTTTTGGCGGGAAGGGAACAGCGAGTGAGTGGGTGAGTCCGTAAGTTTAGCCCTACCGGTCAGTGTTGGTGTTCCGCAGGGTTCAGAGATCTCTGCTACATTGTTTTTTTTTATATTTATTAATGGTCTACTTGAGCGTAGTTTTAAATGGAAAACCAAATGCAATTTCTGATGATATTGCTCTTCTCTATAGTCATAAAAATATATTCACAAACTCCAACTTTTTTAAGTAAAATGTTATAATATAAGAAATTGTAAATTGACAATTGACAATTATAAACAAACCAAATATGATAATTTTGATATCATGTGGTTTTAATTAGCGTTTGAATTACAATATAATATTTTTAATTCTTGTGCAGCAAACTGTAAATACGAAAGTATACAAAAAGGAAAGCACTTTAAATATCTTGGAGTTACACTTGATGAAAGACTAAATTCTGATAAACATATTAATGTACTGAATAGTAAAATTAAGCCTGGGTTACGAAAATTTTATTTTTTTAAGAAACACTAGCGCCACAAAATTATTAAAAGCTTTATATTTTTGTTTAATCTACTCTATATTTCAATATGGAAAAATATGCCGGTGTGGTAGTACAAAATATACTTTGGTAAAAAAACTGGATTAATTCAAAAACATTTTTTAAGAATAATATTGAAAAAAAGAGACTGTTCATATCCTTTGTTTAAAGAATTAAAAGTTTTATCTATTCATCAAGTTTATAGTTATTTAAGGTTATTTTATATCAGAAGTGGTAATACAGATATTGCAGATTTACTTTATGCAACAAGAAACACAAACCTTAGAATATTTAGAATTATTTGCTTAGTCATTAAGCAATTTTTTCTTGTAATATAATATAATTATTATAATAATAAAATAACAGACAAATTTAAAAAACTTCAGCTGTAAAATAAAACCTATCTAACCAATGAGAAACGTTCAATATCACGCCACTAATGTTCCACTCTCTGACTCATTTCCCGGCCTAGTTTAGTCGGTCTGGAACCAATGTTAGCTTAGCACGGACGACTCTCCACCTACCTCATTCACGCCCACGGTAATAATGTATAAGCACGTTTACTTATTGGACTCGACTACTCCCATAGTGTATACAATTAATCAATACACCACAATGGATTTACTTGAATTATGACAATTGCGTTCTGGGTTGGTTTATGTTTAATTCAAACACGATATGATCAATACGAGGGGTGAGTTGTTGTTTTATACAAACATGATGTTTGTATATAAATATTTTGAAATTTTTAACCTTTACCTCTCTTGAATAACAGCTTGATCAAGCAATATTTGCATAAATATTGCTCTCGACTCTTGACAGCAGGTTTAGCTGGCTATTAATTCTACTGAAGATTATATTTGACATGTTCGATCCTGCAGTAAATGGTAAGATTAATACGCTCCACCGTTATTAATACCTGCTATTGTCTGCAAGCGGCCAGTAATGTTTCATTACGATTCTCGGTTGAAAGGTATTGCGACCACCATTCAAATCCACATTTTTATTGTTGTATGTTATAAGTAAACAATGAAATGCTAAAATGTATTGCTAAGCGCTAAATTTGAGACCGGCTAAACCCAATTGGTTAATTCGTTTTTGTAATAATTTCCCGTTTTGTAATAATAAATCCGAGAAGGATTGGATAAGGTTACCGGAATATTTATAATTGTGAAAAGTGGATTTGGATTTATGTTTCATAATTCAAATTTAACTGTCACAAAATAGCCGTTGACACTTTCAGCTAAAGATTTTCAAAGGGGTTAAAGCATTTGTTTACGTTTAAATTTTATAATATGGCTTGATTAGTAGTAGAATGAGGATAGCAAATACAAAGTTAATATCTTACTCTTACGCTTTATTGCACCAGTGAAAGATTTAAAAACAACTAACTTCTTAGTAATAATATTTAAACACTGTTATAAAACGCATATTATAAACAAAGCTGTAATATTTTTACTTAAGAATACTCTAAACCGGTTGCCTTCTATGACACTGTAATATCGCATTTTTACCGTCGCATGAGGAAATATAGAGGATTGAACACTAAAATGATTCAAAAACCATTTTCCTAGGCTAGTTCAATATTTGTCTGGCACAACAGACTTCCCACAGCCCGGAAAGAGGCTCGTCGTTCTGTATACATTACAGTCCCTCACAGCACGTACAGTGAGTGACAGTTCAATATTTGTCTGACCTGGACACAACAGATGTCCCACAGCCCGGACTGTAGCCCGTCGTGGAGTTTACATTTCATTCCCTCACAGCACGTAGAGAGTGAGTGACAGTTCAATATTTGTCTGACCTGAGACAACAGATGTCCCACAGACCAGACTGAGGCACGTCATGCGGTATACATTACAATCCCTCACAGCACGTAGAGTGGAGTGACAGTTCAATATTTGTCTGACCTGAGACAACAGATGTCCCACAGACCAGACTGAGGCACGTCATGCGGTATACATTACAGTCCCTCACAGCACGTTAGAGTGAAGTGACAGTCCAATATTTGTCTGACCTGAGACAACAGATGTCCCACAGACCAGACTGAGGCACGTCATGCGGTATACATTACAGTCCCTCACAGCACGTAGAGTGAGTGACAGTCCAATATTTGTCTGACCTGAGGACAACAGATGTCCCACAGACCAAGACTGAGGGCACGTCATGCGGTATACATTACAGTCCCTCACAGCACGTAGAAGTGAGTGACAGTCCAATATTTGTCTGACCTGAGACAAACAGATGTCCCACAGAACAGACTGAGGCACGTCATTGCGGTATACATTACAGTCCCTCACAGCCACGTAGAGTGAGTGACAGTTCAATATTTGTCTGGACCTGATACAAACAGATGTCACAATGCCCGGACTGAAGCACGTCGTGCTGTTTACATTTCATTCCCACACAGCACGTAGAGTGAGTGACAGTTCAATATTTGTCTGACCTGAGACAACAGATGTCCCCACAGACCAGACTGAGGCACGTCATGCGGTATACATTACAGTCCCTCACAGCACGTAGAGTGAGTGACAGTTTAATATTTGTCCTGACCTGAGACACAACAGATGTCCCACAGACCAGACTGAGGCACGTCATGCGGTATACATTACAGTCCCTCACAGCACGTAGAGTGAGTGACAGTCCAATATTTGTCTGACCTGAGACAACAGATGTCCCACAGACCAGACTGAGGCACGTCATGCGGTATACATTACAATCCCTCACAGCACGTAGAGTGAGTGGACAGTTCAATATTTGTCTGACCTGAGATAACAGATGTCCCACAGACCAGACTGAGGCACGTCATGCGGTATACATTACAGTCCCTCACAGCACGTAGAGTGAGTGACAGTCCAATATTTGTCTGACCTGAGACAACAGATGTCCCACAGACCAGACTGAGGCACGTCATGCGGCTATACATTACAGTCCCTCACAGCACGTAGAGTGAGTGACAGTCCAATATTTGTCTGACCTGAGACAACAGGATGTCCCACAGACCAGACTGAGGCACGTTCATGCGGTATACATTACAGTCCCTCACAAGCACGTAGAGTGAGTGACAGTTCAATATTTGGTCTGACCTGAGACAACAGATGTCCCACAGACCAGACTGAGGCACGTCATGCGGTATACCATTACAGTCCCTCACAGCACGTAGAGTGAGTGACAGTTCAATATTTTTTTTTTTTTTTATCTTGTTGGTGCCCCTTAGCACAGGCTAGGTTAGACCCAATAAGCCTCTTGTACACTGATTATTTTATCTCGTATACGGAATTTTCGTTTTTTATTATCATAATCTCTTGTGGTTATCTTGGTTCATTAATCACATCTGTACAGATTTGTCAATTACATCTTAGTGGTTTGTACATATAACACATACACAATTATTAGGATTGCATTTCTTTAAGGGATCCCATGTAAATACAGTTTTTTTTTTCTGTGTACCTAACCGTGTTTGTTAGTAATAGTTTAGGATTTTCTAATTAACATGGGATATAAATTGGAAGGTTTAGGTTTAGGGTTAATCTTCCTGCCAGGGGCCCGTCAGGCCTAGCCTATCCCGAAAAGGTGTGGACCACGGGAGACAGAAACCCATGACCAGGAGTATACATTCAATTTTCTCTAAGATTTGTTTGTGTGTGTCTTGTTATATAGTTTTCTGTAAACAATGTGAAATAAATAAATTGATTTCCTTATAAATCTCTATATCCTCTAAGGCCAAAATATCTCTTAATATGTAATTTTTTTGCCTGATTAGTCTATTTATTTTCTTAAAACACTGTTGTCTTATATGGAAATTACTGGGGCATTGTAGTAGGAAGTGTTCTATTGTTTTCTATTTGTCCTGATGTGCATTTCAG
>NW_025781775.1:0-38743 GCF_021130785.1 Homalodisca vitripennis | reverse complement strand
AAAACGTTTCATAGTGTCAAATACTGTAACCACAAATTGTTTCTGTAAATTGTACATAATTAGGCCGAGATATTATCTCGTAACAATTGCATCGTCTCTCTCATAAATTCCTTACTAAACTTGTAAACTGTTCTATAAATAATTGAATCGGTAACTTTATGTCCTAATGTTCGTATATTATTTAGTTTTACTCAGATAATGTAAAGGCAGTTGTCATGAAATTTATACCTACCATTGCCGTGAAAGTGCATACATTAATGCATTATGTTAATACTTCAATACACTTTACTATAATTATTGTAATTAATTAGTTTAAGTAAGAACAAACTAATTAATTTTTTCTGTGTCAGAATAATTATGCTTTGTGTTTAAGACCAATATTGTATTATTGTAATTGGCAGATTCTGCGCTTTTTTACTGTACTTACGTTTATACATTAAACGTTTCTTTACATTTTACTGGCCGCTGTAAAGCTAAATACGAGTATGTTAGACACACCAACAATAGTGACAGATGTTGCTGTTTTAGTCAGCTGGTTTTCTTTTAAGTTAAGTTTGACATTGTTTTCATGATTAATTATAAGTAGTGTTTACTGATTTCAATGACCGCAGAAATGAATAAAACTGTACTTTATGAAATTAAAGTTTCAATATTGGATTGCACGGACGATACAATCGACGGCTCGTGTGTGTGTTTTGGGTCCGGCCCAGATTGGTGAGTAGACTTTACACTACTTATTCCATCGTGCTCCCACCCTGGGAGGTCGGACTAACTCCGTCAATGTCATTGTGTGGAGCCATCTACCTATCGGACTAGGCCTGAATAACTGCATCAGGGGTGATCCAGTTTCCGAACTTTGACAAATGGGACTCACTTTAATTTAATGTCTAGCCATTATGTATTTATGTGAATTATTGTTTTGTAATTTTGTAGTTCAGGAATATGGTCCATCATGATTTTGGCCACTGTAATTTTGTATTAGTAATCGGAGCGCTCCTACCCGTAATAATATTTTTCGTATTTTTATTTCAATTGGCCAACGAGTTAAGTTTAAGTTAAGTTAAATAAATATTTGTTTATTTAGTTTAAGACCTTAGCACTGTGAGAGAAATAGGCAATACAGAATGAAATACGTGAAATATTATTTAATTTCTAATTGCCTGATATTTAATTAGAGACCTTGCAACTTACTATTAGAAAATAATCAACCGAAATCTGTGGCTAATTTAAGTACCTAAGGCTTAGTGTCGTAAACCTAATAGTTCTTGCGTGCATGGTAAGTGGTCTCGATTGAGCATACCTGAGGGCAGGAAACTGGAGACCTGCGACTATCAACCCCATCAACAAGGTGGCGCCCTTATTACCGTGCAAACCGTAACCATCTGGGTATCCGTCAATCTTAGTAGTCCCTGTCACTGCGCAAGAACTTGGTTGTCTTGGCGCTCTACCAATACTCACGCCCTTCTCCACTGAGCGAGGCCGACAATATTGCTAACCCAAGAGGAGGGGTGGCAGTACCGTACCTAGTATTGGTTAATGGGGGGGGGGGGGGGGGGGGGGGTGAGGGGGGTTAGGATTATAAACCCATCAATTCATATTTCTTGGGAGTGAAATGAGTATATTAACTTTTTTTTTTTTAACAACATACATATATAACCGAATTAATAAAATGTTTTTAAAATGTGGACCAATACTAACAAGTAGTATACTTTGGCCGTTGCTGGGGACAGAGCACCGAGACCGGTTCTGGACAAACCGTGTGAGACCGAATCTGGGACAGAATTTTTAGAGAGCGACTAAGAGTGTGAGTACGGGTAGTCAGAACCGCGCCCGCGCGAAATCACCACGCATGTCATCGCTGTCCCGCCACCGCAATTTTTTAGAGAGCGAACTAAGAGTGTGAGTACGGGTAGTCAGAACCGCGCCGCGCGAATCACCACACATGTCATCGCTGTCCCGCCACCGCGCAGACACGCCGCGTTGTTACTGTAAGTGTACAAGCAATCGGCACGCGCCTCGTCAGCACCGCACCGCGCGACTGCTGAACCGTCAACCGCGCAAGCAATCGGCACCGCGCCTCGTCATCACCGCGCCGCGAGACTGCTGAACCGTCACCACCACTACCGCGCCGTGTGAGACACCGCGTCTCTTTTCTATAAAGTATAATCAAACAATCGTTACGCGCCTCGTCACTGTCCAGTCACCGCCGCGCCGCGCGAGACATCGCACCTTATAATTACTAGTTTGGTATACTGTAAGTGAATTGTAGTTAGTATCAGGAATTTAAATGAAGCAGAAAAGTCGGAAAGAAATCCTGCTTCGAGCATTAGAGGTTCATAAACCTGTGGTTAAGCGATTCCCTAAGAGAAAAAATTGTAAACTTTGGGTATTGATGATTTGTGGGCTGCAGACCTTGTTGTAATGATTAGGTTTTCAAAGGAAAATGATGGATTCAGATACATACTTAATGTAATTGATACGTTTTCAAAATATGCGTGGTCAGAACCATTAAAAACAAAAAGCTCACAAGAGGTTACTAAATCGTTTAGGTAAAATAATTAAGAAGAGCGAAATTGGTTGGTCACAAAACCCCCGAACCTTCTTCACACGGATAAAGGACGAGAATTTGTTAATAAGGAATTTAGAGAGTTTTTACACAAAAATCAAATAAAGTTATACCATACTGAAAATGAGGAAAAAAGTACCATTATAGAGCGTTTTCCATAGAAACTCTCAATGAAAAAATGAAAGTGCACTTTTGAAATTCAAAACTCTTTTAGATGGGTGTCACATTTACAGAAGCTTCTACGTCAATATAACAGTAAATTTCATAGCATATAAAGATGAGCCCATCAGAAGTGAATTCAAGCAATGAAACAAACTTTAAGAACATGTACGCAAACACTGGACGATGTCTAGTATTCAGACCCAGACTTTCGGTTGGAGACCGCGTAAGAATTACTATAAAGAAAGATGTATTTGGAAATAAATACCGCAGAAATTGGACAAGAGAAATTTTTCGGATTTGTGGCTGTCAAACAAAACTTGCCCCGTTACCTACAAAATCGCAGACCAGTCCTGGTGAGGAAAATAATAGGATCGTTTTATGAAAAAGAGTTACAAAAAACTATGTTCTAGTTTCAGAGTCAAATGTATTAATAATGCTCTCATCCTTCCTTCCACTCATCCCACACACCCACCCTCTTCCTACTCCTCTTCCTATTCTCACCATCCATACCTCATCCTTTTCCATCGTCCAATCGCCCATACAGTAAGAGAGTAGCCAGCTCTATAATAATGGTGTTTTCTCACTGCTAGCAAGCAAACAGCATTTCTCAATGCTACGGATGGTCTTCGAAGATCATCAGTCAAGAAATGTCCGAATTGTGGAGAAGAGGTTACTGCATCTAAACCTATCCCGCCACCAAGAAACAAAGAAGTGCATCCATACCTCATCCTTTTCCATCGTCAATCGCGCCATACAGTAAGAGAGTAGCCAGCTCTATAATAATGGCGTCTTCTCCTGCTAGCAAGCAAACAGCATTTCTCAATGCTACGGATGGTCTTCGAAGATCATCAATGAAGAAATGTCCGAATTGTGGAGCTGAGGTTACTGCATCTAACCTATCCCGCCACCAAAAAACAAAGAAGTGTATGTCAGCGTCAAATCCACCAGCTTATGCTTCTTCCAACGGATTCAATGAAAAACCTCCTTCGATGAAACAAGTATGTTCAAGGTGTGGTGCTGAAGTCAGGAACTCCTCCATGTCCCGCCATAAAAAAAACAAAGAAATGCATGTCCAAGTTAGACAGACAAACTCCGGATTTTGATATGTCTATGTTGGAAAACTACGCTGATGCTGTGAGTGACAATCAATTCCAGAACGTGATTGCTGATTTTGATATGTCTAATGTTGCCAGAGTCCTATTCAAATCTCAGACCTGAAGAACAAGACGCGATTGCTGATTTTGATATGTCTATGTTGCCAGAGGTCCTATTCAAATCTCAGACCTGAAGAACAAGACGCGATTGCTGATTTTGATTTGTCTATGTTAGACACTCCAGATTTCTATTCCAAAATTAGAGCTATAATTGGTCCCATCTACAGCCGACGCTCCAAAGTTTGAAACCACCAGTAAAAAAGGATACAACCCCGATTCATCGAAAATTATATCAATACTTGGTCCACCACCATTTGAAGTTCCGGATACGTCAGACTATTCACTGCATATACCATACAGTCCTGTATACCATTCACCACTACATATCCCAGAGAGTCCAACATACAACGTGCTTAGTCCGACCGATGTACGTGCTCAAATAAAACCCCAGAAGAAAACCATGTCCAACAATGTAGTAAGGAAATAACGGTTTCCAACATGGGCTCGGCACCAAAAATCTAAGAAATGTGCCAGCAACCAGCATGGTATGACATATAACGAACGTTCTGAAAAAGATGGAAATCAAACCAGCTCCTAAAAGTAAAATGTGTTGGATTTGTGAAACACCAATAGAGTCATCCAACTGGAACCGTCACAAACAATCGAAAACGCCATATCCGTTTGTCAGCACTTCCATGAAGGTCCTCGATACAGGAGTGAAATATTACCCATTACGAGACTGACACCAAGACTGCCGGCACCCACTCCAGACATCAACATGTTGGTAAAGAAATACCCAAAACGACCAAGGGAAATCAAACAAGTACCGAAGGTCAATACAAACGATATAGCTCTTGAAGCGATGATCCGAAAAACCGACTAGACTCACAAAAGATTCCTACAGGTGTGAAAAAGATTATTAGTGAGACACCGACTAGTACAATTAATAGTGAGAATTCGATTAGCCCTACCATGGAAAGAGAGACAGCTTCTGTCTGAAACAGAATCGCCTTCAACACCTCATCTGGTTCCGGTACGTTACTCCAGAGGAGTCACAGACAATACTTGATGAAATATCAGAAGTCCCAGTCGGCATTCACGGGAAGATTGAAAACGTATGTGATTATGAACAAACGTGGGATCAAAGATCCAAAAATGTTTCTTGAGATATGCAAACCACTCGTTGTTGAAAAACTTCAGGAAGCTGTAACAGAAAAAAAATCTTAAGGTAAACATGGTTTATCATGCTGAATTCAAGAAAATAATAAACGATGTGGAGGTGACTCAAGTCATGAACTTTAAACGAAAAATGAAATTCTTTACTCGACAACGTCTCTGTCTGACTATTATAACTCAGCAAAACTTAAGATGTTGGTTGAGATGGAGGAGTTTGAGGCAAACGGTTCTCAATGGTCACTAAAAAAGTGTGAAAGACTTGGAGATCAGAGTCAACCGATACGTTCCTTTTCACGGATCCAGCTATGTGGTTCTACTACCAAAACAGATTCAATCCAAAAAGGCTGTTATTAATGTAAAAAACGAAGATCAGAAATGTTTTTATGTGGTCTATTCTGGCAGCTTTACACCCGGTTAAGGTTCATCCAGAAAGAATCAGCAATTACGAACCTTTCAAACGAGAGCTGCTTCATGCACTAGCAACTTGCGAATGCCCCATGAAACTTGATGATATAGCAAAGTTTGAAAGACGTAGTGGAATTTCTGTTAATGTCTATGCTTATGATGACAAGTTCGATATATTCCCGCTGAGAATAACTGATAACGAGATGGAAAAACATGTTAATCTACTGTTTATCAGAGAAAAAACAAACACTCACTACTGTTGGATCAAAGATATGTCCCGTTTGGTTAGTTCACAGATCTCACGAAATGGACATAAGATGTGGATATGCAATAGGTGTTTGCAACACTTTACGAGAGAGGATTTACTCATCAAGCATAGAGAAAGACTGTAACACACACGATGCTGTGAAATTGGAACTACCAGAGCCAGGAACTGTAATTAGATTTAAAGATTTCAATTGCTCAATGAGAGTGCCCTTTGTGTATTACGCAGACTTTGAATGCTGTCTAGCACCTATTTCAACATGTCAACCGTGTAAAGTGGATTGTAATGGTAATCATCAATCGTTCACTATTAAATATCAGAAACATAATGCCATTTCATTCTGTATGTATGGGGTGTCAGAGAACGGCTTTTCCAAACCACCGATTAAATACTTTGGAGACGATGCTGCACATGTTATTTGTAAAATCATTGATTGAGGAGTCGATAAGGATTAATGAACTTTACAAGAGTGAAGCAATAGTCCCCATGCAGTTGATGACAAAAGAGCAACAGGAAATGTTTGAATCTACTACTACATGTCATATCTGTGGAAATTATCTTGGTGATGATCGTGTTAGAGACCATAACCATTTGACGGGTTTGTTTAGAGGAGCAGCTCACAACAAGTGTAACATCAATTTCAAAAAACCTAGGTTCATTCCTGTTTTCATTCATAATTTAGCAGGTTACGACACTCACCTATTCATTAAAGAGTTTGGTAAGTTCCAAAATCGCATATCATTGATACCCAACAACGAGGAGCGGTACATTTCCTTTACGGTCAGTGTGGAAGGTGGAATTGAAACTACGATTCATCGATTCATTCAAGTTCATGTCACAAAGTCTCGATAGGTTGGCAAAGAATCTGACTAGATCTCAATTCAAACACATCTCAACATATTACAATGGTAAGGACCTCAATTTATTGCTACGAAAAGGAGTGTACCCTTACGACTACATGGACAGTATAGAAAAATATAGTGAAACATCACTACCTAGTCAAGAAGAATTTTACAATAGACTGAATAAAATCAACACATAACAAATGAAGATTACAAAACATGCGTGCGATGTATGGACCGCCTTTAACATTCAGAACATGAAAGAATATACAATGCTATATAACGAAACCGATGTCTTACTGCTTGCAGATGTTATGGAAAACTTCAGGGATGTATGTCTCAATACATACAAATTAGATCCTGCATGGTATTTCACTGCACCTGGGTTGGCTTGGAACGCAATGCTGAAAATTACAAAAGTCGAACTGTCCTCTATTGACTGACATCGATATGGTACTCATGGTTGAAAAGGGTATTCGTGGTGGTATTTTCACAGTGTTCTCATCGATATGCGAAGGCAAACAATCCCTACATGAAAGACTACGACAAATCGAAACCAAACAATTACCTCATGTACTTGGATGCAAACAACCTGTATGGGTGGGCAATGTCTGTAAAAACTACCATATGCAAACTTTCAGTGGAGCAGTACAGACATCGATGTAATGAAAGTTAGTGACGATTCACCCACAGGCTACATATTAGAAGTTGATTTGGAATATCCTGAAGAACTACACGACGTACACTCTGATCTACCTCTCGCTCCAGAACGTAGAGTCCCACCAGGATCGAAAATGGCAAAGCTTCTGACAACTCTCTACAGCAAAGAAAAGTATGTCGTACACTACAAAAATTTAAAGCTTTATTTGAGTCTGGGTATGAAACTAAAACATGTTCATAGAGTTCTTAGTTTCAGTCAAAGCAATTGGTTGCAGCCGTACATTAATCTGAATACCACGGAGCGTACAAAGGCGAAAAAATGATTTTGAGAAAGACTTTTTCAAACTTATGAACAACTCAGTTTTTGGAAAAACTATGGAAAATATGAGAAATCGTGTGGACATTCGTTTGGGTACTAAGTCCAAATTAGTGGAAAGATGGGTTAGCAAACCGAACTTTAAGAGTCGAACCATCTTCACAGAAAACCTAGTTGCTGTACATTTTAGTAAGAAAAAACTTTTGTTAAATAAACCTATTTACGTAGGTATGAGTATTCTAGACATATCAAAGACACTGATGTATGATTTCCACTACAATGTAATGAAAGAGAAGTATGGGTCTAATATAAAAATGGTGTACACCGATACCGATTCCCTGATATATGACATCAAAACTAAAAACTTCTACGAAGACATGAAACATATAATTGGATTATTTGATACAAGTGACTACCCCAACCCCAACCAATATGGGCTTCCCCACGTAAACAAAAAAGTTCTGGGTAAAATGAAAGATGAACTTAATGGTCGAATCATGCGAGAGTTTGTAGGACTACGATCCAAGATGTATGCGAGCAATATAGAAGACAACCATTTCATAAAGAGGTCTAAGGGCGTGAAAAAAGCTGTAGTTGAAAATGAAATTACCTTTAGCAACTATAAAGACTGTTTGTTTAGTAACATCGAGCACTACAAAACGATGAATACAATTCGGAGTCAAGCACACAATCTCTACAGCGTAGAACACCATAAAAGTGGTACTTTCATCAAAGGACGACAAGCGTTTCGTACTCGAAGACAATATCCGAACCCTAGCATGGGGTCATTATAGAATATGCGAAAACTGTTAAATTGTAAATGTATGTAAGAGAACATACTATGGAAATTCAAGTGTATTGCAAAGATAAATTCGAAGACCAATTTTTACCTAGACCGTTACGGTGTCTTATTGTAGGACCGTCTGGGAGTGGTAAAACGAACTTGTTATTGAATTTCATTTACAACAAAGATGGAGTTCCGTACAAGAATCTATACGTGTTCAGTCGTTCAATAGAACAACCTGCATATGTAGATCTGCGTGAACAATACAGTAGATTAGAAAAAAACCTTAGAAGACAAATAGCGTTTTTCTATTCGTCCTGTGAAGATCTCATTTCTATCGATGACTGCAAACCAAACTCACTTGTGGTGTTTGATGACTGCCTCCTAGAAGAGCAAACTAAAATCAAAGACTATTTCATTAGAGGACGTCATAAAGGGATTTCTTGTGTCTACCTGAGTCAAGAGCTATGGTCGAGTTGATATGCAGGTCATACGAAACAATGTTAATCTGTTGTGTCTGTTTACAATGAACAAGTACTATACAAAGAGAGTGTTCCAGGACTTTGTAGGTTCTGACATGACTTTCAACCAATTTGAGGCTCTCTGTTTTGAGTGCTGGAAAACACCTCATGGGTTCATATCTATTAATACAACAGCTAAACCACAAAAAAGGAAATACATGTGCAATTTAAAAAGGAAACTAAGTGTTGAATAATACTTCGCTGTACAACGTACCAGTATAAACGTAATTTGATGTTTAAAGTATAAACGTAATTTGACGTTTAAGTATAAACGTAATTTAACGTTCATAAACGTTATTTAACGTTCATAAACGTAATTTGACGTTTAAGTATAAACGTAATTTAACGTTCATAAACGTTATTTAACGTTCATAAACGTAATTTGACGTTTAAGTATAAACGTAATTTAACGTTCATAAACGTAATTTGACGTTTAAGTATAAACGTAATTTAACGTTCATAAACGTTATTTAACGTTCATAAACGTAATTTGACGTTTAAGTATAAACGTAATTTAACGTTCATAAACGTTATTTAACGTTCATAAACGTAATTTGACGTTTAAGTATAAACGTAATTTAACGTTCATAAACGTAATTTGACGTTTAAGTATAAACGTAATTTAACGTTCATAAACGTTATTTAACGTTCATAAACGTAATTTGACGTTTAAGTATAAACGTAATTTAACGTTCATAAACGTTATTTGACGTTTAAGTATAAACGTAATTTGACGTTCATAAACGTAATTTGACGTTCTAGTGTAAACGTGACTTGAAAGATTTGAAGAATAACGCTGTATCTATTACTATAAGTATACAACATGGCGAATAAAACTAGATGCAAAAGAAGCAAGGCGACTTGAAAAAATTCAGACTGTCTTGGCTGCAAAGTTCAAACGTGCTGAACAGGATGAATTAAAAAACTTCTCAAACAAAAATACTATATCATCAAATGCTAATGAGACGTCTACCAATCGTAACATATCAATAACACATGATCGACCGCTCACTGTTTCTAAAGCTCGAAAGTTGGATGAGTTAAACCGGAAATTACAAAGTGAGTTTGCTCAGACTCATTTTAAAGAGTTAGAAGATGTTCGTGAAAATGAGAAAAAGTACGAACCAATCACCAGAGCCATTAGGGAACAACAACATAGAGAATTGGAAACACAAAATATACGTAGTCAAAACCGTATGAAACAGTTGGTAAGATTTCAACCTCAAGCATCAGATCGTCGAACGTTTGAGGATGTAGATTACGATGATGAGCCAGAAGTACAACCTCAAGAGCAATCGATGAAACAGTTGATGGATTCTAAAGTAGTAACACTTGGTTCTCTAGGAGCCCGATACCTTCCAAAATACAACGACAAACAGTTTGGTATTTGGTACGATGAAAATCTAGAGCAGCCGATGATCGGTTCCGAACCGATTACATTTGATTATGATGACATTATATTAGTCAGCTCTCAAAAAGAAATACAAAGGGACTGAGGGTCTTTGGAGATTGTTGACGAAAAACAATATAGTAGAGAAGGATCTGTACACCGATGAAGACTGGAACTCTTACAAGGACATATTGGTGAGGACAAACTCGCTTTTCCAAAGAAACAATCCCAAAAGTAATCGTCCCAAATCAAGTCAAGGACTAAAGTGGAAACATATGATAAAACCTATTTGGGATGAGTTGGTGAATGGAAAAGTGGCAACAATTGGTTCAGGGTTAAAGGTTTACAATGAAAGTCCGGTCGAATATAAGTACATAAAGAACTTCAAAGACCTCATTGACAGGTTACACTACATTCAAGCTCAGGAAGAAGCTGGAAACAACAACTTTCATAATGAAAAACTGTCTGTAGTTGATTTCCTTCACGATGAAATGGAAGACCTAATTGCTACACCTAAAGGGTTTGAAGTACCTAGTCAGATGTTTGTCTGTTTTGCCTGAACATGTTATAGAAGGTAAAGGGCTTTTGAACGACATCATTAACAAGTTACCATTCGAGTTACATGCGCCCAAGAACTGGAATCTTGATACGTACAACTACTGTGGGCCCGGCACCCAGCTTGACAAGAGACTTGTTAGGGGAGATAAGGGAATTAATCCCCTCGATGAAGCTTGTAAGAAGCATGATATATGGTATAGGGATCATAAAAACACAGAAGACAGGTGGGAGGCGGACAAAATATTACAAAAGAAAGCTTGGGAGAGGGTTACCTCAGATGATGCTGACTTGAATGAGCGTATGGTCGGTCTAGCAACAACAGGAGGAATGTGGTTGAAACGTAAACTCGGTATGGGGTTAGGAACTTCAGGATGTATCTACCCATCAGATATATAAAGCAATGAAAGCAAATATTTTTTACCCTATATATAAGAGAGGATATAATAGAACAGTGATCAGTGGTAAAACCAGTGATGGAGAAACTGTATATTGAATTTTCGAGCGGTATAGCAAGAAGTGAGTATAGAACTGCAATGCCAGTTTCAGAGCTCAACTTCAATGCACCCAACAACAATACAACATTCAAACTGGATCATGGAGACGCATTTTATGATTCACGCATAATGTACCACATTCAAGGAAAGTATGTGCAAAAATCTGATGGATCTGATTATCAAACTAACTCTACCGTCAAACTGGTAGATAACTTCGCGGCCTTCTTGTTTTCAAGAATAGAGCTGAGGAAACACAATACATTGATCGACACAGTAGAACTCCCCGGCATAACCAGCACTATAAAGGGGATTGTTAGTTACAGTAACACTGAAAAACAAACACTCTCAAGTAGTGGTTTCTCATCATCGTTTACAGGAGGTGGGAAGTTTGAAGCACTCGGCACACTTGGGCATTTAGGATTAGGGTTCTTTGACCACCTACGTTACCCGATGTACAAGGGAGGTTTTGAAATCACATTTACTAGGAATGAAGATAATGATGCGTTGTTTCACTGGAAAGGGGCAGGGTCCACAGCAACGGATCCTGGCGATGGGAAAATTGTGATAGAGTCGTTTGTGTTACGAGTCCCCATAGTCGATTATACCAGCACTTCCAAAATTCAGTTAATTGATGGTTTGAAACATCTGAGTGACAAGGATGCTTTAGTCTACAACTTCTTTCAATGGCAATGCATCGACAAAAGAGGGGTGTTCGGTTCATCATTCAGCTTCGATATTACAAGTGTTTACAGAAATGTGTACAATCCTAGATTTGTTATAATCGCACTTCAGACAAACAGAACAAACACCCAGGCAAAAGATCCCAGTAGATTTGACAGCTGCAACATCAAAAATGTGTCTGTGAAAATTAATGGAGAAAGGTACCCTCAGGAATTGCAGAATTTTGATATTACTAATGGTATATACAGGATCATGTACGATCAGTACCTAGGGTTCCGAAAAATAAACTTCGGAGACAATAACGTGTTAGTAAACCTGAAAGAATTTATTGATAACTCACCTTTGGTTGTAATTGACACACATCTACATCAACCAACAACAGACAGATCTCGAAGTGACATTCAGATTGAATTAGATTTTGTAAAAGCTATTGCATCTCCACAGGGGAGTAGCGGCACCACAGCATATGTTGTTGTTGTATCTGAGGCACATTTCTCATATGAAATTACTCGAAACATAATCAAATTCCTGTAAAAACAAATAAAAAAAACAACAAAAAACAAAAAAAGTAAAATAAAAATGTTTTTTTTTTTTTTTTCATTAGTAGGCGGCAATTATTGTTTTCATGTCAGTGTTTTGTATATAAGAAAGCGTATAGAATGGAAAGTCAGCATAATTATACAGTTCGGCTATCCGAAGCTCAAAAACGTAAGCTTCGTACAGCGTACAAAAGACGGAAACCTACAGTAATCAGATTATCTAATGAACAGCTGTCTCACGGAAGTGATCGTATACTTCTTTCTGGAGAGCAACACAAAGCCGTTTCTAGAGCTGTTAAGAACAAAAAAGGTTTACAATTGCTTCTAAGTTACAACCAACTCGTATCTAATAAACAAGGAGGGTTTTTGAAGGAAATTATGGAAATGGTGGATTCGTCAGTTCCTGGAGGTAAACGCTTCATCTCTCCATTAATAAGAAGAAAGTTGGCTCCTTTACTGAGAGAAAAATTTATACCTTGGTTAAAGAGTTTAGTCGATGAGGAGTTGGACACCATTATTGAAAAAGACCCTACGGGTAGAGGGTTGAAACGTCGTATTGGTCGGAAGCTTGATGCATTGTTGTCTGTGAATAAAAAAAAGAGATCTTCCCGCTGTCTCTTGGTGAAATAGAAAAATTAGCAGGTATATTAAACATTAATGAGTTTAGAGGTGTTTTCATGCGACAGTTACTTCCAGACAAACCTACAAATATTGAACGTGGTATTGTAAATCTTGGTGACCTTTCATCTGGTGGTACTCACTGGACGTGTTATGTGAAACGTGGTGAAAAGAAATTCTATTTTGATTCATATGGCGATGTCAATCCTCCAATAGAAGTAGTCAGGTACTTGGGGCCAAACGGGTTGGTTTATAACTCAGAGCGTATTCAGGGGTTTGACGATCCTCCTATCTGTGGACATTTGTGCCTGGAGGTCCTACGACGAGATTCAGCTGGTGAGGACTGGGAACATATTCTTCGTAATATAAGAAGCAATAAAAATGCATGGAAACCGTGGTTTTATTTTCAACAGATTTGGAGAAGAAATTGAAATTGGATCAATACCAACTCAACCCAATTCAAACCCTTCTCCTGACGAGATAATTGAGCTTGCAAGTGATGTATCAAAAGTCTCACAAGATTTATCCGAAGTCAAGAAATTATTGGAATCGCATTTGGTAAAATCGGAAAAAAAAAAAAATAATAAATGCGATCGAGATTGCCCCCACTAGTACCGTAAATGGTGAAAAGATATGGGGCAGCTTCCTACTGAAAAACCACCAGAGAATTGGTCAAGTGAGCAAAGCAGTGGAGCCATATGATGTGGTTGTCAAAGTTCAATTGAGTGAATTAGAAGGCAAGATATACATCATGCAGAAAAAATTCAACAACGAAATAAAAAATATATGGAAAGAGGTTTTGAAGACTTCCATGATGGTAGCAACTTCATCTAAAACTTGTATAGAATTATAAGTATATAAAAAACTGCAACCATGCCATTACTCAAACTAACTGGAACTGAGTCTGTACTGACTCTCCATCTAGAACACCCCATCCACTTGGATCCAAACGAAGAGTATTATATGGCTCTTGTTGGATTTTACTCTGAGAACAACATATACAACTTGTTGCAACATGCAAAAGTCTATTTTTGGGACTTGGGAATACATTTCATTCCGAAACCACTGATACTTCAATGCGGTTACTGGACCATTGAAAAACTTGAAACGAGTTTCAGAGATTGCATAAAATCGTTGAATCTTAGTATAAATTCTGACGATTTCAAGATCTTTAAAGATGGTGACAAAATATCAATTAATTCTCCAATTAAATTCTACTTGGATAAAACCGTTAGTGATCTCTTAGGTTTTGAAAAAAAATCTGATGCAACAAACTTACAAAAAGAATCAACTTACTTCAACTCAAATGAAAATGTAATTGCATCGAATCCACCGAATCTCAGAGCCGTTGATGTCATCGAGATACACTGCAATATTGTCAACAACAGTCTTGTCAATCATGATGTTCACTCTCACAAACATTTAGAGACAGCAATCCTCTACTCCTTTTCCCCTAATGTACCACACGGCTACAAAATATCTCAATCACCTCAAGAAAAACACTACATACCTCTTCGGAGCGGTTTACGAAAGATTCAACAGATCACAATCACACTTGTAGACCAAAACAACCAACTGCTTCAGAACAACCATGTAAACAACATCGTCTATTTAGATCTGATCAGTAAATCACAAACACATACATACTCACAATTGTGGTAAATAAAAACGCGTGGTGTCTGCGCGGTGGCGGGACAGCGATGACATGTGTGGTGATTCGCGCGGCGCGGTTCTGACTACCCGTACTCACACTCTTAGTCGCTCTCTAAAAAATTGCGGTGGCGGGACAGCGATGACATGCGTGGTGATTCGCGCGGCGCGGTTCTGACTACCCGTACTCACACTCTTAGTCGCTCTCTAAAAATTCTGTCCCAGATTCGGTCTCACACGGTTTGTCCCAGAACCGGTCTCGGGTGCTCTGTCCCAGCAACGGCCAAAGTATACTACTCTAACATGTAATGAAGTAATTATAATTAAACTGTAACAGTGTGTACTTCCATAAACGTAATATATCAGTTGTTTAGCATTCTACGTATGACCTGAAATCCGCAAAGTCTAAACTCACTAACTGATAAAGTCACTAGTTTTAAATTTACACGTCTATTTATTAAACTACCATAAAATAAAAAGATTATTGAAATTTAAATTATGGTTTTCAACAAATTTATAAATGTAGTAAAAAATATGCAAAACTTAGAAGTCTTTTGAAGAAAATGGTGATAACTTGGTCTAAACTAATCAGTATTTTCTATTAACTGATGAAAGAAAAGTCAGAATTATCCAATAATTTTACGTTTATTCTTCCTAATACTATATAAACATTGATGGGTACCGGTTTTTTTTCCATATGGATTCTGGATTATTTATGTGTAATAAAACTGTGTATTATGTCTATAGTTAATACAAAATAGACTAAGCTATAATGGATTTTAATTTAAAAGAGAGTTTTTATGAATTAATAAAATTAATACTGAATGTTTTGTAATTTTTATATTATTTATTTTTTATATTACACACACACACACACACACACACACACACACACACACACACACACACACACACACACACACACACACACACACACACACACACACACACACACACACACACACACACACACACACACACACACACACACACACACACACACACACACACATACATACATATATATATATATATATATATATATATATATATATATATATATATATATATTATATATATATATATATTCACTTTGGTTCCCAAACGGCATAGTGTCAAATGTTTGTTGTGTGGCCATATAACAGTCACCTTGGCTTCAATAACCTCTATCGTTATTAAAAATCATAAAATTGGTCAAATTGATTTTTCCATTTAATTACATGTTATCCATAGTTAATATTTTATTTTATAAACATACGCTTTAAAAATTAAAAGAATTACCAATTAGAAAGTCACAATAATTCATAAAACAGTCCCAAATTTCGAATTTTAGCAGAAAGCTCACAACGCCTAGACACGATAGTTGGTATTGCAATATAACAACAGGACTGTACTAAATAGTGACATTAAAATTGTAGGCGCTTATCGGACTGTTCTGTTGTTATCGCTATGTTGGTGTTGTCACCGGCTGGAAGGTCAACGGTGTAAGGTATACGGCACTCTTACTATTTAATTAATAATTATTCATTTACATAATAATTTGGACACACCTAAAGTAGTCTGGTGTGCCCAGATTGCGATGAGAACATCCGGTTACCAGAGAGGGCGCTATTGAGAGTTTCCTAAACACACCCTATTAAATACAATTCCTTTTCTAAAAACTGCAGCATTCGGAACAGTTTTGGAATTGATATATATTTATAGTTGTTTCGAATTCAGATATTATAAAAACAAATTTATAAATTGCTAATTTAAGTCTGTTGATTATATGAAAGCGTTTCAGTCATTAAGGGCTAAATTTCACAAGTGTACTTTATTGTTTATTAAAATTTAGAAATGTATCTACATATATTACGCTTTGAGTATAATTTACCAGAATAGACAGTTGTTTACAGTTATTGAATGTAGATTTATTTATTAACGGGACAAACGTTGCGTTAAGAAAGAAGGTTAATACATTCTGATGATTCTAAAAATAATAATATTGTTTAAAAATGGATTAGAGTATGGTATATTGCATGGGATATTGTGGGATATTACAATTAGAAAGATGCCCTAAAATATCCGACAAACCATCCTGTATATTACAAAAATATTACGTTAAATACTTCAAAACATATTAACATAGATCAATAAGGGGATTTAAAGCGTAAGACAGATGAAGCTGGATATAATTTTATATATATCCAAGATATTTATATGAAAATATATTTTTTCATCTGAAGGATGATATTTAACATTTTTGAATGTAATCCAAATAAGTAGGCCTACAGACTAATGCCGACAACGCTATGTGTGTGGTAAATACGAGCTTTCTGTGCTTTCATGCTTGTAGAAATTGATATGAAGCTATAAAGACAATTAATAAGCACAAACGCAGAAAGCATACAGGTACGATTATGTTTGAAGCTGCGTAATTAGGAGGCATTGTTACATGATTGCACGCAATCAAAATCGTGAGCGTATCGAAGATGCGTTGCCACAGGGCGACTTTACCTATCTTGAAAGAATATAACAGGTTTTCGGACATTTGTCATTGTTATACAGGGTGTTGTCCGGACATTTTCGGGGTCGTTCCTGAGGCAATAAACTAATTTGTAACTAAAGTTGGATATTTTCGTATTGTGACTGCTTGCATGTTTGTTTATTTATTGAAACCTATTTTTGTCTATAACACTTACACATACAATAAGTAATTTCTGCATGGACGTTAAAATGTCATATGGTCATTTTAAAATAGCTAAGTATAAAATCTACATTATAATATCTTTAATAGACTATTTAACGTCCATAAAAAGGTTTCTAATCGTGTGAAAGGGTTTTTAAGAAAAAACAGATAAAAACACATACATTCCCACAGACAGAATACCAAAAACACAAAAATTCAATTATAGTTAAAAAATGAGTTTAATATTACAATAAGAAAGATCCCCTATAATATGCGACAAGCCAACCTATATATTAAAAAATATTACATTAAACATGTAAAAACATATAACCATGGAGATTATTCCAAAATCAACTTTAATAATAACCTCTAAACATTGCGTGTATCGTTTTTAGGATCCCTCACTCGTGTTGTTTTATGTCCGCCTGCACACTAACCCGTGATATAAAGGTTATAAAGACTTTAGACTTAGTAGGCTACATAGGTTCTTTTTGGTCCAAGGAAGAAGTGTAATTGTTTTTGGGGTCAAAAGTTCAAAGGGTAGTCCGCCTGTCTGAGCGATAATAGTTTCGTTACGTTTGGTCAGGTCTCTCGATACTTCATTACCGTTTTATTGATGTCGAAATATACGTATTGTGAAGTAGCGGAGACTTCTCAAATGGACCGTAACTTATTGACTTTATGTTGTAAACGCTGTGTGGGTTTTTAATATTTTTTATTTTTTTGTAACAGAGAAAAACCAATGTTATGAGACGGGTAATGTTCAGAAAGATTGCGGTGCGTCTACGCAGTCCTTGTTCTTATTATCTATCAACAAATCCTCTCAGAAATTTATATTAATAGTCTTCAATAAATAATAACCCAGTGAACATAATCATGATGTAATTTATTGTACTATAGTATAGTAAAAGTTTCAATCGAAAAAATTAGAGAATGCCAATTTATTATTTGCTGCGTTTCTATTACCAACCGTTTATTGTGGACACTCGAA
The DNA here is from genome assembly GCF_021130785.1 of Homalodisca vitripennis. NCBI lineage: Eukaryota > Metazoa > Arthropoda > Insecta > Hemiptera > Cicadellidae > Homalodisca > Homalodisca vitripennis. The sequence goes on along the minus strand of NW_025781775.1, from coordinate 20,303 downwards.
CCACTACTTTTGAACGCATGGGAATAATAACTGACTGTTGGGCAGAATTATCCCAAGAGTGCCTACAATTGTATCGAAACTATCTGTTAACAGTTATGTTTACTATATTGCAGTATCAAACGTTTGTGCAGGCGGTTACACTTCGCGACACTTCGACGATGATGCGTTAAGTAAGTGCCAGTTTCATGGCCGATATGGAAATTGTTATTGTTAAATTTACAGGTATACATTTAAATAAGTATAAAATAAATAAATTATTCTATATTTTTTATTTTTTAATATAATTAATATTACGGACTTACATTTCTTAGAATAACTTAAACTCCAGCCCGCCAACATATTAACATTCTTCTGCTAAGTACTTTCCTTATGAGTTTTCCTCGTTTTTGTTTTTAAACATACATTAAAAGCCAGTAATCTTTTATAGTCATTACGGTATTTCAGTGACAGTCCTGATCAGTCCTTGACTCTTGTGGAGTGCACCCGATGACATTGATGTAGGAAGTCATCAGGGTTTCAGATTAAGAGAGGAAGATGACAGATGCTATTATCTCATCATAACATCCTGTTACAGAAACCGATTATAAGAGAACTATTCTGCTTCCTGGACAGGAAGCTTATATAATAACTATAACTATTTTAGTAAAATCTTCATTGGGGGAATAAAAAAATCAGTTGCTAAAAGTTTTTAACGGGTTATTTTGCAAATTATTTAGTGTTGTTGTTTCAGTAAAGAGTTGTACTGACTTCGTATTGATTCTTAAAATAAGAGAATACAACAACAAAATTTCTTCATAGATAAATGTAACAAAAAAACAATAGTTGTTCACATTCCGATTCTAATAAAAGTATAGATAAAGTGTGTCAATTTCAAGAGGTACTGTCAGTATTCAGTAGTGTAAAAGTGGAACTCTTAAAAGCCGGCAGAGTGAAATGACCTTGGGGCTTTTCCAAACATTGTTCTCATAGGGTTAAAATTAACATGGTCATCTGTACAGCCGGATATATTGTCATGTCACATGGCAACACGACGTTTTCAGTCGATACATACTTACAGTATAAGGTATCAGAGACCTAATAACTAGTCAATAAATCAATGAAAATCTTATTAAAGTACTTATACCGAATATATATGACTAAAAGTTAAATGAGTAGGTTTCCGAGACCTACGAATCTTCTCTGATTGGGGGAACAAGGCAAACCCAGCTATGGCGTCGGAAACACTGTTTAATTAGTTTAAAAAATGCTCATAAATGTGCAAATCATGATATAACAGTTAAGTTAAAACCCTATTAACTATGAATACTGCAATGATATGTACCTGATGTATGCTTACTTACGTATGGAACATTTCATACGATTCCATCATACATGACAAGTGCTTTTATTAAATAATAAAAGGAATTCGATTTCGAAAGTTCCGTGCAAAGCATGGATAGCAGTTAGTTATAAATAATTTACCAATATTAGTTCTGATACATTTTTACGAGAATGAGGAGGACGAGACTGTACATAATCTTTTCCATACTACATTTGAAACTCAAATTTGCAAGTAACCACGACCATTTCCTCGCTATCCAGTTTTTACGTGGTCGTTCTCGCTCACCTTCGAGAGGATTTAGACCAATCAAAGTCACCCAGAGCAGGGCTCTCGTTCCTAACTTTGTTACTCTTATCGTTAACGACGACTCTTCTGTACAGTGAAGCTGCATCAAAATAATATTGCTCAACGTCGGCTGCAAATAGTTAAACGAGTGAAGTAAACAGTTAGTATCCTTTCTTATTCAAACCAGTTTGTCAGCTCAGTCAATAAAAATTACAGATGAAGAATTAATGTGATTCGTGCTTTATCTTGCGAAGTAATTACGTCAATATTTATCATAAGGCAGTAGTATTCACACCACCTGTCACGTGCCAGGCTTGCTGAGAGTGGATGCAGTATTTCAAGTCTGTAGTTCATCGCATTCTCGAGATGTACTATAGCCTTATAACCATATAACATACAACCGGACAAATAATCATACAGAAAACAAATCTTTACATCCCCCGACAGGCAAAAGTGAACTTTTATCAGCTTACTGAGTGATAGGCTTCAATGACGCTCAGCCTAATTATATGGTTTGGCATACACAATCAAAGAACTCATTCTTTCCCAAGAGAAAATTAAGTTTATGCAGGTTTTAAATGTATACAGATCAAATATTTTTCGAGATATCTTGCCATATGTTTCATTTACAATTATTGTGTTCATTGCAAAAAACGGACAAAATTTTAAATAAATAATTTTTTGTATAGTTAAGTTTCATATCAATGTTTAAATATTAAAAGTTATGGGGAGGTAGACAGTGTAGTACAATGTCTGATTGTGTTGAAATCAAATCTTGTTATGTACTTTTAAAATTCATTTTCCACTCTATTACATTTTTGTTTTACTGTATTGAATACTAATTCATATTTTTAATATATGTCATTTAGTTTTCATGCTCTATTGTAATTTGGTAATTGCGATTGAGTACATTGTAAGAAATAAACGTTAAATAATAATTCAAGTACATACATATACTGGTATGTATTACAAAAGTTGTCCTAACATAGAGGAAACAAGTTTGAAGGCGAGAAGATGTTTTTTAACTTACAATCAAAGTTTAATAAAATGAGATAAATCCTAATGAAATAAATAGAAAAAGGAAGTAAGTTTTAAAATTGAATTTCCACTCTTAATTTTGCTTTTTTACTATATGCCTCCGGCTTTTAACATTGACTTTCCACTTCATTATTTTTCCTTTTTGCTGTAGGATTAATCTTCATATGTTACTATCTCATATCTTGGTACTCAGCTTGTTTACACATTTATTTATTTTGTTATTTTCTCATTACCATTATGCTTACCCAATAGACCAACGTAAAAATGTTACTAACGCTTAGATAAATCTAATTGCGTGACATGCGTCAACATCAAATTCAGTGTTGCTTATACAGAAATGTTGTTTCATGCAAAATTTTGAATCAAATGGGTCAGTTCGTTTTTAAGATATCATGCAGACAGACAGACAGACAGACAGAAATGAACAATTTGCAACTCCTCGAGTGACATGTTCGCTCGCTCGGCTAAAAAATGAATAAGAGGGAAACAAATATTTGAAAATAGGCTCTATGCTCATCCTGTACACTTCCTTCAATAGTCGGAGTGACTAATACAATCATTCTTGGTTCCTTCATATTGTACGATCCACTGTTGTAAGAAATAAAACAATGTTTTAAACATGTTTTAAAAGCATTCCACTGTGTATCTTATAAATTAAATGAATCGCTAAATGTGTTGCTAATTACTATCTCAGGAACGCCTGAACCAATTTTTTTTAATATGAGGTCCGAGGAAGATTTGTATGGAAGAAATTGGAAAATTTTCCTAAAACGTTTTATAATTTGAAAAAAAAAAAAAAAACAATGTTAATATTTCCGAAACATAACCTAAGTTTTTAACTGAGATTAAACAGTTGACACTTTCAACTCGAGAGGAAAATGTAAACAGTGCTCGTACACGACAAAAAGACTATGTTTGGGTTAATAGTGATTGTATTTACGAAGCAAGGCCATAATTGGTGACTGTTTCATGATACTTTAAACACAGGAAATGCAATAATTACTTCTCAGCATTACTCTTTCCCTTAATACTACATGGCATTTGCCACATAACTAGGAAATAGTAGTCATCATATATTATAGTTGGCAATGCATTTATAGCTCCTTGTTTGCCATGCCGTAATAAAGAAATGTCTGTTATCCCGTCAGTGATAAAGACATACAGGTACATATGTATACTGACACAGAAAGCATTGAACATAACTAGGGAATAGTGGTCACCACGTACTATAGTTGCTGAGGAATCGCTACCATCCTGTCACTGCCAAGTTTTGTCGTGATAAAAACACCTCCTAACACTAGAAATTTAGACCATGTTTAGAGAATGGTTACCATCATGTACTATAGTTGCTGAGGAGTCGCTACCATCCTGTCACTGCCAAGTTTTGTCGTGATAAAAACACCTCCTAACACTAAAAATTTAGACCATGTTTAGAGAATGGTTACCATCATGTACTATAGTTGCTGAGGAGTCGCTACCACCCTGTCACTGCCAAGTTTTGTCGTGATAAAAACACCTCCTAACACTAGAAATTTAGACCATGTTTAGGGAATGGTTACCATCGTGTAATAATGTTGCTGAGGAATCGCTACCACCCTGTCACTGCCACGTTTTGTCGTGATAAAGACACCCCCTGACACTAGAAATTTAGACTATGTTTAGGGAATGGTTACCATCGTGTACTATTGTCGCTGAGGAATTGCTACCACCCTGTCACTGCCACGTTTTGTCGTGATAAAGACACCCCCTGACACTAGAAATATAGACCTTGTTTAGGGAATGTTTGCCATCTTGTACTATTGTTGATGAGGAATCGATGCTACCCTGTCATTGACACATTTGGTAGTGATAAAGACACCCCGTGACACTAGAAATTTAGACCATGTTTAGGGAATGGTTACCATCGTGTACTATTGTTGCTGAGAAATCGTTATAGCCCTGCCATTGCCTCGTTTTTGTAGTAATAAAGGCATCTAATGACACTAGAAGCATTGAAGATTACTGGGGAATGGTTTTACCATCGTGTACTATTGTTGCTGAGAAATCGTTATAGTCCTGCCATTGCCTCGTTTTGTAGTAATAAAGGCATCTAATGACACTAGAAAGCATTAAAGATTACTAGGGAATGGTAACCATCGTGTAATATTTTTGCTGAGAAACCGTTATAGCCCTGCCATTGCCTCGTTTTGTAGTAATAAAGGCATCTACTGACACTAGAAGCATTGAAGATTACTAGGGAATGGTTATCATCGTGTAATATTGTTGCTGAGAAACCGTTATAGCCCTGCCATTGCCTCGTTTTGTAGTAATAAAGGTATCTACTGATACTAGAAGCATTGAAGATTACTAGGGAATGGTTTTACCATCGTGTACTATTTTTAGTGGGTATTCTACGTAAGTAGGAGTCCCACACTACAGGCTGGCCACCTGTGTGCGTAAAAGCATTTTTTTGCCTCTCCCTAAAAAAAACCTTATATACCGTAAGATCATATTCAGTTCAATTATTAACTGAATTGGAATTATACATTGCCAATATCTTAAACTCTTACTACTTTATAACAGATTTCTCAGTTTTGTTTAAAAAGTCGTTATACGCTATGTTATAAATCCCTATTTTTTAAGACGTGCCAAATGTTTATATGGAATGGGCAGCGTGAACTAGAAGCGGGCAAGTACAACTTGTGTGTACTGAGTTGTCTTTCAGATCCCAAAGGATTTAGTGCAGTTAAATCATCTGTGAAGAAACTAAAGGTCTCAAACTAATTTCTGAGATTGTGCAAGAAATACGGGAGAGTTGGAACCGAGACGGAGGTCAACCAATACCCGTAGCTAATCTATATGTCAAGAGCAAAGCTACTACAATGGCAGGTTTGCACGAAGAGTTTATTTTTAATTGAACATCGTTTCAAAACAAACATCCGAGGCCGAACCTACACTCATATACATGCACCTTCGATGTATATGGAAGGCCATCGGCCTTAAATGTGCGAAATCAGAGGGTTGCAGTCGGTTCAAGATTTTTCAAATTACATACATTGGGAGCGATAAAAAATAGCGGTTAATATCACTAGGCTACTATTGTTTCAGATTACATTGCCATTCTTTATACTTAATCAATTTGACTATGCTTAGTGCTGTAAGTATTACAGAATTTTCAACATTTCAACACTGCTACACTTGAATTTGATCCATAGTGTTTTATTCGCTTTTATTCAATACTTCCGCCTTCTTTGTTCTCTGTAGTAAGAATGCTATCGTTAAAGAAAACATGCATTGTTGTCTTCCATTCATGGCCCAGTATGATTGGTCTTTTGTTCTTGTGTATCTGTTGGACCCCCGCTGGTTCAATTGTCCTTCGTGATCTCTTTGATTGAGTTCATTTACCCTTTTTGATGAAGGTCTTTTTGATGTAATGTTCAATTATATACATATGTTTTCAGTTTGGAATCGTTGAGTACGTATCTTCTCTAGTAGTTTATTAAATAAAGTACAATTAATAGTTATGTTTAATTGAGGTTTGTTGTTTTTTTTTACACTTTTACTTCCAATATCAAATCCTGCTAATGTTAGAAACTGTCTTTAACAGTACTGGAGTTGTCGATAGGCTACAACAATGCCCCACTATCTATAGTACACGATGGTAACCATTCCCTAGTAATCTTCAATGCTTCAGTGTTAGTAGATTCCTTTACCACTACAAAACTGGCAATGACAGGGTTATACCGATTTCTCAACAACAATATTACACGGTGGTAACCATTCCCTAATAATCTTTAATGCTTCTAGTGTCATTAGATGCCTTTATTACTACAAAACGAGGCAATGGCAGGGCTATAACGATTTCTCAGCAACATTGTATATATATATGTACATACAGTGTACTAAATTTTCTAGATTTAAATGAACCTTTTATGAGTACTGCTTGATAGATTCCTGTTCAAAAGCTTGCAGTAAAGAGGGGCTAAGAGCTAACATGTATACAAATGATGAAGTTGTCTTTCCTTCGTATATTTGGATATGGTAAAGCCCTACCCGGAAAAAGCTCAGCGTGAAAAATACTAGCCCAGACCGGCACTCAATCCTGAGCCCCTGAGATCATAAGTCGAGACCTTAACCACCAATTACGTTCAAGTGACATGTAAATAACAACTTACCTAGACGCTTACTGTTGCTTTCCTTATAACCACATTTCCCCCAAAAATATTACTTAAAGGTTACTGTACAAGTATTGCTTCGTTAACCAAAGACATACATTATTTTAAAAGTCAAAAAGTCAACGTTGTATTTATTTAAACCACTATTCAACGAGGTTCAGTGTCACGCGGCAGGCGTCACGGCTATAATATAAATTTCACGGTTGACTCCGTATCTAAACTGCTAGCACAATTGGAATCTTGAGAGATTTAGGCCTCGCTGTATAAACTTATTGTTATCAGCTGGCAGCCCGTACTGAAGAAGCCATATTTGATCACTGGTTAGTTAAGTTTGAGCCAATCACGATACATATCTGGCTTCCCTTGTATAAATGCCAAGCCGTATCATTTCACCGTTGCAGTCCGCCCATAAAACATAACTATTCATTACAAGGAGTAACCATCGCCAGAGTGAGTGAGGTGAGAGATCTTAGTTATACTGTCGCAGCAGTTGAGCTCTCAGGCATTCATATCTGCTCCAGGGCTATCACAATGCTTGGTTTTATTTCCCGCTTCTCTAAACATATTAAGAATATGTTGCATTGAGAACAATATACACACGTTACTCTGGTATGTATGTAGCGGATTTAGTTAATGTGTATTTTAAATTATTTATTACTTAAGATGTTGATTATAATTTATGTTTAACGCACGTTCCATATATAGTTATATTTTCTTGCATCTTGCTGGTTATATATTGGTTATCATTTCTTGCATCTTGCTGGTTATATATTGTAATTTTTGCATATGGTTATTTGTCAAAATTTTTTATCACTTTGTTGTTATTTATTTCTTATCATACACCACAAATTTATTACTGTTGCTCGTTTTTATATTTAACTATTTATTATTATCTTCGTTTTTGACCTTTCTGTTGATTATTTGCTAACTTATATTTCTTATTTATTTATTGTTTTGTTGTTTATTTGTTTTTAACACTGTTTGTTATTTAATCTTACAAATAAACATAATTAGTGCTATTAATTGTTTATACTCTTTTTTAAACTTATTTCAGTGTACTACTGGTGTAATTCCGTTGGAATAATAAATAAATACACTATGCCCCGGTTCGTCAGAATTTGGAATTTGGATCAACGTTTTGGAACTAACACAAAAAAAATACCTTTATGATGATCTTGAAGGAATCCAGAGACGATTCATTCGCTTGATGGGTGTCAGGAATGGTTACCATTTTCATCAAGTGCCTATCCATAATTTCTACTCCATACTTGAACCGGGACATCTTGAGACTCGCAGGACTGTAGCTGACTTAGTGGCTCTCCACAAGTTGGTAAATGGTGAAATGGTGTGCCCCGACGTCCTCCAACTCATCTCCTTCAAGACATCATTAAGCACTCGTTCCAAAAACCTCTTCGCCAGACAACACTATGGGAGAAACTATGCAGCAAACAGCACGGTGGCACGTCTACAGAAAGCCGGCAATAACCTGCCTTTGTATGTCGATCTGTTTCACCATACTGTGAGAACTTTGAAGGTGAAAGTAAGATGTGCAGTGCTTCCTACTTAGGCTTCCATTTTATACTGCTTTATGTTACAATCGTTTGCTGTCTTCATTTCTGGAAATTTGTATCTATTTATGTATATATTTATATTTACACTCTTGTTATTTTATACTATAGTTTTTTGTGTTATTGTTATTGATGTATTATCTTTATTGTTCTTGTTTTGAAATATATATTATATTATATTATATCATACTAGCTATAGTTTATTTTTTCATATTATTGTCATAGTCTATTTGTAATAGAGTTAGCGACTTTATCTATTGTACAGAACTTTACTCATTGCTGTCCTGCTATTTAATTTAATTGGTTATTTATTTTGCTTCAATGATTATTGGGTAAGTTTTCTATTGCTTTTAGTTACTATTATTTTTGTACACTGTTCTCTCATGCGGGGTTCGACGTTGCGTTACGTAGCTATTAAACCTCAACCATTACTGGCTTGAAATCGTTCACAAAATTTGCCTGGGTTTTCCAAAGATTTTAAAGTAGTATTATATTTTCCCTTAAACAGAGAGAAGTCTGAATTCTCCATTGCGTCCTTAACCCGTTTTCTTCCCACTGTCGACATTTGTCGACACGCAACTTAATATTTTTTTGTGGGAAATTTTGATTGTCTAGGACTCTTACGATAATATCCCGCTATTATGTTGGTATCTCTCTGAACTAGCAGTTGATGCGCCCGCGGCAGTGGCTAGGTTTTTGGTGTTTTTGTGTCAACAACTCTACTGATTGACTCTCAGCCTCACTATGTCACTGATAGACAGGTAAGTGTATTACAACCTTGTAAATAATAATATTATTTACCGTACGCTATTTATAGTGATATAAGATATGTGTATGACGTATTACTGTGTTGAACGTGTAAAATATTGTTTTAGGGTATCGATTTTTACAATCATAAATATTGATGTCGACAAATGTCGACAGTGGGCACCAGCGGTAGGGGTCGATGTCCATTACAACAAATTGTTTTTTTTAGGTTGACGGTAGCTGACATCGCTAATATATTGGAAGAGAGTGAAAATATTATAGATCCAACATTTTTTATTGAGCCACCAGATAATCCAGCCCTCAGTGACTGTGATTCCGATGACGATGATAGTGGCAACATAAATCATTTATCTGGCAACCAACTCAGAGCTGGTGGTGAGCTGATAGGAAGAAAATTAACTGAAGATGGGTTAGTTACAATAAGAATTGGTGGAATACCTGAAGAAAAAAGTGACCAAGAAGAAGTGGAACAAGTAGAAGATAAGAAATTTGAGGAACCTGTGGACGAAGATGACAGTGTAGTAAGCGTAGATGTTGTTTTTGAAGAAGAAACCCAAGGAAAAGTTAGTAAAAATACGTTAGAGAGCAGAACTAAAAAAAGAAAACAAATAAAAGATGTTAGAACAAAAAAGAAGGTGAAAGGAAATAAGTCAAAAACGTACATGGGAAGAAAAAGACATTGCAGATGTAAGCTCTATAGAGTTTACTCGTGCGAATTTCTTGTCAAATGATTATTCTCCTGTAGAACTGTTTGAAATGTTCTTTGATGACGAGGTCGTAGAGTACATTGTTTATTGCACTAATCAATATTCCCTAGAAAAAGGAAACATAAACTTTTCTACATCAAAAAATGAAATACGTCTGTTTTTCCGCCATTCTTTTTTCTATCAGGATACAACACTATGGCTCGTTACAGAATGTACTGGGAAACGGCAGAGGACACACATCATGAAGCAGTTTCACGTGCAATTTCACGTAATCGTTTTCAGGATATCTTGAAAAACATTCACTTCTGTGAAAATGATAAATTAGACAAAGATGACAAGTTTGCCAAAGTTCGCTCTGTTATGTGCATGCTGAACGAGCGATGGCTTCGTTACTTCCCAGGTGACATTTACTTATCCATTGATGAATCCATGGTACCTTATTTTGGAAGGCACGGGTTGAAACAACATATCCATGGGAAGCCTATCCGATTCGGATATATAAAAGTTTGGATATTAGCTACAAGGTTAGGCTACGCTATTCAAGCGGAAACCGTATCAGGGCAAAGCGACTGGAGCAACTATTCCTGAGCTCGGTGTGGGAGGCTCAGTTGTCATTGATCTTATATCTGAACTCCCACAGGACAGAAAATATAGTTTGTTTTTCGACAACTTCTTTACATCTTTAAAACTGCTTGAAAGCGTTAAAAAACAGGGGATATCATGGTACAGGGACCATAAGGGTAGACAGAGTTGAGGATGCCCCTCTTCGTAAACCTCAAGATCTCAAGAAAGAACCAAGAGGTACTTTCCATCAAATAACTGACACAGACACCAACATAACACTTGTAAGATACATGGACAACAGTGTTTTTACTATAGCGTCGACAGCAACAGGCGTTTATCCTGAGGGGAAAGCAAAGCGTTGGTCCTCTAGCAATAAAAAACACATCGTTGTGCCACAGCCAAACTGTGTCAATTGGTACAATATGAATATGGGTGGGGTGGATAGGCTAGATGAAAATGTATCTACCTACCGTATTCATATTCGCAACAAAAAGTGGTATTGGCCAATGGTTGCATACATGCTGAATGTGAGTATGAATAATGCTTGGATTTTATACAGAATGACGCCAAAAGGAGCTGAAGAACAATTAGATCTTCTTGGATTCACCCGCTACATTGTCCGTACGTACATGCGAACATGCACAAGCCATCGATCCTCTGCAGGACGGCCAAGCCAGACAGTATCCAGTAGGGTGTTGCCTGAAATCCGATTCAGTGGAAAAGATCATCATTTAGAAACAGTTCAAAAGCAAATTCGCTGCGCACTGTGTTCCAAAGCAACAAGGAAACGGTGCAAGACTTGTCAAGTTGGATGCCATGTGCTTTGTGCGGAGGCTTTCCATACTTCCTGAGGAAGTAATCTCTTATACAATCCTTTCTGATATGTAATCTATTCATAAATACTGTAATGGAACAATAAAAGCATCATTATTTCATTTTTTAACTTATTTTAAAACCACCCCTTTCATTCCCACTGTCGACAAATGTCTACATTAGCCTCTATTCTCTAACTGCACCCGTTCATGCCCACTGTCGACATATGTCGACATGCTATAATTTATTGTTATTATTAAATTTTACATATTTCATACTAAAAATATAGTAAATAACTGATAATAAAGCAAATAACCAAAGGCCACCAAAAAATCTGACAAAAAAATAATTTGGGCAGAAACGGGTTAAATGGTAAAACATGTTATTTGAATCCCTTTGTGTCAAGGGTTTTTTTTATCGAGTGGGAGTTTATAAGGTTTAAGCCAAACGTTGATAGTGTTTCATAAAACCTTTATTTGGAGAAACTGCCTCCCTCACTCGTGCGGCACTTTCAAATGTATGATATTATTAGGATATGAAGTTTTAAAACATAAGGTTCAATGTTATCTGTGGACACAGTTTTCCGAAACTTTATTGCGCCAAAATATTAATCAAAGATGTACGCAACGATAAAAATTAACAGCAATGATAGACTAAACTGTGGGCGATAAGAACGTTAATTACCCTCTGTTATTAACTCTTGTACATTAAGTGTAATTAAAATAAAACAATCTTGGAATGTAAATACATTGTGGAACAATAGCGTAATAAATTACTCTATCTATATCATTCTACAAATTTTAGTATTTTTCCTGGTGGCGACTGTCACAGCGTGAACAGTAAAAGGAATTATTATCCTGTTCCATCAAGGCAGTGAAAAACAATGGAAAGTGCAAAAAATGTCGGTATATCTCCATATCAATAAGTGAGAATCCGTAATTGTGCGGTAGACGATGCGCGCGCTTCCTGATAACAGTAGCCGCTGAATCAGCTGATACGGGTTGTGTCTGTCTCTGTCTAGTCAATCTAGTTTAGTTCAGTGCAGTTGCTAATGGACTTCCGATAGTAGTGTATTGTGAAGTTGTAGAATCGCCGCTATCTATTCCGTGCCGTGAGTATAGTTTCAATTACTACTTAAGCAATTTTTATTTTTTAATTATAGATTTGTTTATTTTTCTAAAAATATGGATTGCGCTCAAGTCAAATATTAAGTCAGTATTAATATAGATTTTCTCAAACATTTTCTTTTTCTCGATAGGTACAAATATTATTTTACAGATTATAAAAAAATATTTTTATCAATATTTGCCAACCGCAATTAGTCCATAATGTGAACAAAAGAGGACATTGCAAAAATATACCTTACTTAGTGTCTTTGCAATACATAATATTCTCAATCGATATTAGCCAAAGAACGAAATACATACAAATATTGAATAATAATTGAGACACCTAATTTTATTCAATTCAAAACATCTAGTTTTTTCTACTAAGATAATACGATGGACGGACAGATTTCATTAATATTGGCACGATCTATTCTTATTTAGTTTTGTTAATACAAGACCATTTGATTCATTATCGTTTAACGTTGAATCAGTTGTACAGAGTATAAAAGTCTGTTTACATTTGATATACATTTTTTTTTTAAATAGATTGAAAGAATTTGTAGACTTAATAGAAATAAGCCTAAATATGTCACGTGCTAGTATTTACGCTACATGTATAACATATCACACAATCAAGATTCTGTTATTTTTCAGCAACACACACACTCACACACGTACATATATTCAAATATTTTATTTTAACATTAACCATCAAGCAATAATACTGTATTAATAATGATAATAAGAAACAGTAAGGAGTGTTAAGTTAATTTATAAAATATACGCAGTAAAATATGTTAATATAAATAGGTAATATATGTTACTCAAATGCGATACAACAATTTTAGGTGATTAACAAACTTATTAAAATAACAGAAAATAAGTCATTAAAGAATGAAATAAGTGTGTGTGAGTGTATGTGTGTATATATGTATGTATATATAATGTATAATATATATAATAACATATATATGTTTGTATGTATGTATATATATACACACACACTCACACACACTTATTTCATTCTTTAAAAACTTATTTTCTGTTATTTTAATAAGTATAATATATATATATATATATATATATATATATATATATATATATATACATGTTAAAAGTTGCATTGTAATACATTACGTACAATGGAGTACCTACCATACGAGAAAAATATTTTAAATTCTAAAATATTATAAAAACAGTTAAGGTTTCTGATAACACCGAATTTGCATATGATGAATAAAACAAAATATTCAAGAAGTACCGTACGTAATATTAAAAAAAAAAGATTTTATTTAAGGGGAGCCCGAACGCCATTTAAACATAATGTTAACTGTGGGACACATTACTCAAAGACTAAAAGAGATATCAAGATGAAACTTTTACAGTACTTAGAGGACACCTTTTGCTAGGTTGTGGTGAGAGGATTTTTGAATACAACCAATAATAATATTATTTCAATTTTTCTTTAAATTGTACTTTATTTTAACAAATTTTATTTAATAAAAAAATCAATATCTCAAAAGTTAGTGACTCAATTCAAATATGCTCTCTCAGGGAACTAGCTTAAGCCTATATAAAGATATCCTGAAAGTTTCATTGGTCTACCTTTAATACTTTTTTACTTATGTGTCTTCAAAATATTAAAAAATGCAACTTTCGGAAAATCAACAAAAACTAAAATAAAATCATATTTTTGCTATTTACTCACATTTAGTGCCCTCCAGCAGCATATGCTGGGTTGTCTGGGTCTTCTGCATCTTGGTACTGGTCCTCAAGTCTCCTTTTAAGCAAGGCCCTGCTCTGTCTGATCTTTTTTTCAATTCTTCTGCGGCCTTTTCACTTTTATGTATTCGGTATTTGTCTAGGCGATGCATAGCCTGAATGAAGTGCTTACCTAATTGTAGCCCTAGGTGCTCAATTACTTTACATTTGCTTGAATAGCCATCATTGAAAGACAATACAGCATCTTGGGCACCAAATTTTAATGTTGGTAGGCCTACGAAGATCCTTTTAGGCACACGGGTCCAAATAATATTATTCAAGGCCTGGTTTGGGTTTTGTGTTTTACCAGCTAAACATTTTTTTAACAATTCAGGGTTTACAGAGATCTCTAAATATTGGCTTTACTTTCTGACATTATGATTTCAGGAAGGTGAAAGTTCTTGTCGTGGTCATATTCTTTGCCCTCGATAACTGCAATGTTGTACTTACACCACATATCAGGTTCTTTAGGACAGAGTTCATGACGTGGCTCATTGTTACTTGACATGACATGAAAGTAAGTGGCCCAGACTGCTTTTTTCATATCATTTTAGGCTGTGACAATTCCTTCTTATAGCTAGGCCATAAAAAATCTGAAGCTTTTGAACAGCTAAATCTGTTAGTCCATTTTTTCCCGAAAGCGGCTTACCATCAGCAAGCTTTGTGTTCTTTGATTTCTGTTTCCGTGTACGCAATCGAGTTCCCATTCTTTTTTGGAATATGCCCTATACACTCCAATTTACTTATTTTTATATCCTCACCATAGGGCATATACTGAAAAAAATAACTAGTAGCACTATAAAAAGTAAAATGATGCTAAACACAAATGTTTGTTGCAAATATCTGCTAAAAATTACGTTGCAAGCATACATTCAAATAATTTTCAATCTAATTTAGAGCTTTATATATATGAAGTGTTATATATCACTGGAAAGAGGAATTTCTAGAGAATAATAATCAATAATAATCAGAAAATGTATAAAAAAAAATTATTTGGCGTTTGGGGTGCCCTTAAACGTAAATTATGAACAGTACTTTTGCATAGTGACGGAATTAAATGTAAAATGATTCGAAAAACATATAGTAACTTAAAAATAATAAGCTGCCTGTTTGATCGGTAACAATTAAATTCGATGGGACTGATCTAGATTCTCAAGGTGAACACTTGACATGCCATCGCTGTATTGAAGGGGTCAAGGCCAGCTCAACACAGGCGGTCGTCTGTTTATCTATCTGGATTGTTAGTGGCGGTAATGGCTTGCTTGATACTGTCCTCTTCATGCCATTGCTGTATTGAAGGGGTCAAGGCCAGGTCAACACAGGCGGTCTTCTGTTTATCTATCGGGATTGTTAGTGGCGGTAATGGCTTGCTTGATACTGTCTCTTTGGGAAAACACCTAGAAATAGCCCGATAACAGACAAGTCGTAATCTAGGCTTTGGCTAGATAAATGTAACAACAAATATTTTTTAAGTTTGTCAGCTTATATTATTACAATTTATTAATAGTTGCATTTGATGAAAGTTACATTCAATCCGCGATAAGTTTAGAGAAACATTTTTGTACTAATGAGAGTACAGTAAACCGAAACCAAAATGTAATATATTTTTCTGACACAAATCAATATGTGATTTACTCAAGAGAATTGTCGATCCTTAGTAGCACATGCCAATATTTGATTTAATTGTAAATATGTGTACAGTCAGTACTGTATACACTATAAGCTTAGGAAATTTACGAATTAAGTTAAATTAAATTCAGATTTCGATGCTTTTAACAAACAAGCAACAGATAAGATACATAAATATAAAATTTATACATAGTTAAAGAGGTAGCATACTATATATAAAATCTCGTTGACTACTAAAGCTCAATTTAAACACGTAAATAGAAATAGCCCTCATATTATTAAAACAAACCATGTAGGAACAGTTGTTGAATTCTAAGATTTTGATAATTTTCGAAAAGCTGTGAATAATATTGAATGAATGTTTAACTTCGCTGAGTTTGAATGTTAATTTGGGAACTGCCACGAATAAAATAACACCAAACATACGAAACGTCCTTATCTGTATATTTATGAGTTATCACCCCGAAGTAAAAAATAATAAATTAGTGTAAGAAGCCAAAATAATTCATCATAAATAATTCTGATGCAGTATATTTTGATTAAAGAATTCCAGGTGGTGGAATTTATAAAGTTAATATAATTTTATAGATTCTATTATAATTTAACCGTTTAAAATAAAATCTTAATTGTTAGAATTCCTTGTTACTCTTTTGAATAAATAAAAATGGCATAGAAGATAGTGTTACGACCAAAATTATGCATATGACTAAAATTTAATTTTTACTTCAACGACCACAGAAAAAAATGAGAAACTTCTATAAACGAGACCTGCATTCATTCATTCAGTCGATGAATTTAAACTACGGTATCTTATATAACCTATCAACAACGTTAATCTCCAAACGCTAATAACATAGATGAATAAACATTGACGATATTAATATTCATGAATTGATGTTTCACAATTTCAAAACACAATTTATAAAACATATCAGTAACAATCCATAAGTCACTGTGGTATAAAATAGGCGTGTGAAAATTTCAATAATTTAATATAGAATAAACACTATTGTAAAACTGCATAACTTATCAGCTTGGTCTGTATGTCGGCTCGGTAGCTGGTACAATTCTTGCCAACGTGCGGGCAAGGTGAAAGTAGACGCATGTTAAGGAAATAACATCATAAATTATCATTACGTTCACGTGATTCGTATTCCTTGGTTAACTACCTTTTTAATCTAAAACACAACCGCCCTTTATGATACCTTTCATGTAGACAGGAAAGTATAGAAAATAACTCTTTTATTATTCTACGATGAATTCAAGGAATTTACAGCAGTAGGTTATCAAGGTAAACAAAAGATAAGGATAAGAATGTTTTACAGTACGTATATGAAAGGTGGCTAAATAGATCAACCAGATATGGCTGCATAGTTTTATGAAATATGTAAGTAAAGTATAATCTTAAATCGTATTCCATTAATAATATCAATCCCTTAAAATCATAATTAATTTCAATACATTGATAACTCTTAAGTATAATTCACATACATGTAATGAATTTTCTCAGATTATTTTACAATATTCATGGTCACAGTTAGCTTAAAAACGCTATTTAAATGTCTTTAAATTTTATGATAAAAATAATGATAAAAACTTATAGACGTTGCTCAATTTTCAAAACCGTTATCTTAGTGGACTATGACTCCTGAAATTAAATAAATAATAGTACCAAAGGCCTCTGAAAAAATGTCTTATATTAAGATCCTTATTAAAAATAAATTTTAAAATTAATCATGTACGAGGATGTATTCATATTTTTTAACTCATACACACACACACACACACACACACACACACACAACACACACACACACACACACACACACACATTTGAAACGCGATAGTTATATTAATATTTAAGTACACTTGTTTATATTTATTTTCTCTGAAGCAATAATTTATTACTGTGGCAACTTTTATCCCTTCTCCCTATGTATTTATATACAATATTAAAAACGTATTTTAAGAAGTGCAATTAAACAGTATAAATCTAGGCTTAGCATTGCGATGATATGTTATTTGCCAGACAAAATAAATGTTTTTAAAGACAAATCGCTGCAAGGATTTCACGAAGCTTGCCTAAGAATATAAAACGTTACAAATAATTAAAAGAATCTTATTCAGAAACAACATAAAATGGGCGCAGAAAATGAGGTTATAAATGAGAAAATGAGGTCGTCGTTGAAGCACTAATGAATGTACAAGTGTGGTGATCCCTTATTTAATGAATTAATACTGTATGTTTGATTCTTGTTCTACTGATAAGGACTATGTAAAATAAATTTTATATTTTAAATATAGTTTGTAGATCGTCCAAAAACAAGCTTCTTTAGGGGTTTAGACAATAAAATTTGGCAAAATAAATTTTATATGCTTTCGACTACAACTCAATTTTTCATATAGTTTACTCAATAGTACATACCTCATCTCTGGCTAGGCCTTGTGGGTCCAATTTCTTAACGAATTAACAAATTAACGATTTGAATTTGGTATATTTTCTAAATTTTGTATTGCCCTTAGTTTATTAAAGTATTCAGCATATTATTGGTATTTTATTATAAATGCAACAAGATCAGTTTGGCTATTTCTGTGTGCTTAGTTTCTTTACTTTGCTTACCTTACTTTACTAAAATTTTAAATTAACTTGATTAAAATCTTAAAAAAATGAATGTATTATTTTGATTTATAATAAGTTTGATAAATATTTCGGTAGTAATGTCTTTGGGCGTACAAGCTCACAATTTACGATTCGTCACGGCTTAATTTATAATTTCTTAAACACGTGAAAATATTTCATTCGAATAGTTAAATTTTCTTTTGAGTGCACTCAAACTTAGTGATTACAGTGAATAACAGTATTTTGAATTATGGCAGCGTTGCCACGATCATTGTTTACCATTAAACGTCCTCTAATACAACTCCTCCTTGTTAAGAGCTATTCATAATCTCTAATGAGTGTATAGGAACTTTATTTACGTCACTCGCGGAAACGCGGAAGTACTTATTTTGCAATTTGCGCAGTCTTTAAATTTAAAGTACAAGAAAGATCGTCTGAAGCTGACATAAAACCACAGGAAATGGCGATATGACCTGACACCGCACCGCGTGCGTGGTTCCGACGCCATAACTTCCTGGAAATATGAATGAATTTTCGCATTCCGGCTTTTCCGCTGACAGCAGACCAATATGAACGTGTAGACCCTGTCAGCAGTTTGTTGTTTTCCTCATAAACCCTTGAATCTGAGACTCGCTAATTTACCACGCGTTTAAGAAAATCGCCCGTTAGGTCTTCATGGCGACTCTGACTTATTATTTTTTTAGATATAATGACGGAAAAGAACTACCCGATCTTTCTAGGGGCAACAGACAATTACTGAACGGGTCCTTGTGAGAGGATTGTTTACATCTAAGCACCCATGTATGTGTCTAGCCGATTAGCCGTTCATGTCAGCCTTGTCCTGAGGGTTGTCGTGTAGAAAGTTGCAGCGACAAGACTAGTCAATGGTTCAGGGTTCGCTAGGAGACGTGGCGGGTGCTGGTGTTACCAAGTTCCGTTACGTACACATCACTTATTGCTATCAGTTCCTCGTTATCGCAAAGGGTACAAAGCGCCTTCTCAGTTAAAACAAACTTTATCTAATCCTTCCTATAAGGTTGATCGTGACTGGTCTGTCCTATAAAACTTTTGAGTACGGTATACTAACTTTCAAATACTCTAGTATGAGAATACTTTTCTTTCAAGTAACTGTTTGTGTAAAAAATATTGATTGCGCTGAATTAAAATATTTTATATTTGAATTTTTATAGAAGCACAAACAAAACCAAAAATTATTTTACATTATTTTCATTAGTTAAACCACAAACTTTACAATTCACATCCTATCCGACAATATGTCCTAACATTTAAATAATAAAAATAGAACTTACACGTAAAAAGAATTCCAAATAAAAGTCGTATCCATTTTATAATGTATTGAATATACAGAACAATGATTTGTATAATAACACTATTTTAATTATAACCCGTCACGTTTGTGCACTTAAGACAATCCTTTCTGGCGATTGCAACCGGATTTAAAGTGGTTGGGATATTTTGGGTAGGTCAACTTCACAGATATGCGAAATGAAAAACTTTTAAATTAATTTTAAAATTAGAATACGACCCAAACAAACGTCGGAAGAATAACATAAAACAAAAGTAAACTAACGAGAAATTAATCGGTTCCTAACCAGCCCTTTAAACTGGATGGGTTATTTGATCGGATTGGCTAAACTTCACAGACCTTGCGGAAGAAGACGTTTTAGTAAAAATAAAAATAGACTATTAATGAAAACGATTTAAAAACGTCCGGAATGATTAAAACTAACGTAAACTAAAGATTATAAACCCAGATTTTAAGCTTCATAGAACATCATTATGCGAACATAAAAATTCTAAATCATTCATGCGAACATCTTCGTATAATGCTAAATACCGAGGGCTAGTGGTGGATTGTGAATCATTTTAAAATATTTACATTACAATGATGATGATTGTAATGGTGCTCGATAAATATAATGTATTTAAACACACGAGATGACCG
>NW_025781774.1:0-31819 GCF_021130785.1 Homalodisca vitripennis | reverse complement strand
AAACCAATTACATAGTTGATATATTATAAAGGTTTCTTCACAAAAGTTTAGTGATTAAAACAAATTATATTTATCAAAATGAAATTTAGTTCTTTGCTCAAAATTCAATATTGACTAAGGGTGATTTGTAAGCATAGTAGGATTACAGACATTTTCCCATGTTATAACATAAACATAACAATTCAAGAAACTATAGTAGCATGTTAGTACATACAAAAATTTAACTAACTCACCACAATGTAACATAGACTGATAAACTACTAAATTTATAAACGGGTTAATTCAAATTTGACTATACTACAGAATTATTGGGTACTACGAAGTCCTTATCTACTATTTGCTATTAGGCTATATATTTACATATTATAAATCTATAAAGTTAAAAATAACCTTAAAAAGCACTAATGTGATCTGTATTTAAATTAGGGTACAGTACTATCTTGAGGGATGTTTTGCTTATTTAGCTTGAAGTATAGGGTGGAAGCCCGCACTGATGGCCAGGAGCATTTCTGTTTGGTATTTTCCTGACCTTAGATCACTTTCCAGATCGTTCAACTTCTCCGTTGTCAGATTACAT
Source organism: Homalodisca vitripennis (assembly GCF_021130785.1). Taxonomy (NCBI): domain Eukaryota; kingdom Metazoa; phylum Arthropoda; class Insecta; order Hemiptera; family Cicadellidae; genus Homalodisca; species Homalodisca vitripennis. The sequence continues at coordinate 31,242 of NW_025781774.1, read as the reverse complement.
TGTAAGATTTAGGACATGATCTAAGATCTGGAAAGTACCGATCGGAAATGCTTCTGGCCATAAATATGGGCTTCAGTGGCGCCTTCACTCCATAATGCTGGTATAAAAAGAAAAACATCTCTCGAGATAGTATCCAAATTCAAGCCCAGATCATCAAGCACTTATGAAGGTTGTGTTTAACTTCGGTACTACTAGTAACATATTTACGATAACCTATTTAAACCTTCTTATATCACATAACATTGCATAGTGTAGTAACATTTTGGTACTTTGAGATTATACCAACCACACCAGTATGAAGAACACAAAAATATAAATTTATAGAAACAAACATGATAGAACGAAAAAAACAACTCTTTAATTACAAAATTACAAACTTACAAGCATTTCCAGGTATTGTGATCGGTATTGTTGTCGCTGTTATCTTATCTTTCTTGAGAATCCTGATTACGACAGGCCGCGCGGCATCACATGATTATTTAAGTTTTTTGCACGGTACATAATTGCCTGTCCATTACAATTCAATTTATATTTCTGATCAGCCCCTCTAGAATTTGATATTTTACTGATAGGTACTATCTCGAGGGATGTTTTTCTTTCGTTGACCTTTGGTGCTGCGCCGCGCTGATGGCCGGAGGCACTCGCATTTTGGGTGGCAGAGTGTGATCAAGAATAATTAGTATAATTATTATTCTAATATATCCAAAAAAATGATTTTAAAAATGTAACAAAAATTTCTATAAAAATTGTAATCATTAGTTTGTTTGAAATTTGTTTAAATTGTTTAAATTAATAACAAGTTTTGAATGTTTTTTTCAATAAAGAGTTTAGTTTTTGTGTGGTGATGTTTGTTTTTGTTGAAGTGTTTGGAGAAATGTAGGGGTAAACACGGAAGTACAACAAAGCGACGCACCAGCTGAACGGGCGGTGAGACTTTGCAATCACGTTATCTACTAGACCGCTCGACTTTGACCTCTGTCTGAGGATAGGGAGGGGTTTGCGATAAGACAATTCCTGTTTTATATTGACGAAATATTGTTCCACGCTAATCTAGTAATCAGTAGAAGCAAAATGTCAAATAACGATTCATGTCTGGGTGTGGTCGGTATAATCCCAAAGTATCAACATTTCCATTGCTAATATATGCCTTATTGCTTGCACAAAATGGCCTGGGCTGTTACTGGTTATAGAGTAATCCAAAAACAAAAAATCGTTATAAGAACAAATCATTCAGCCCAGCTGTTACTATAACAACAGTATCCCGGTGATAGGTTACCACTAAATTACCTGTTACTAACACTAATACTGTAGATCTGTAATGGCAGCAAGTGCAGTGGTTATGCACATGTTTTATTGTGTCAGAAACGTTTATCCTTCAAAATAGTAAAAGGTAAGCAAATGTTATACTGTTTTGTTTCCTATATATTTTATAAATACACATAGGATATCCTAGACTGTTTATTATTCACCATAGCTAACATTATTACTTTATACTGTAATTTAAGATACAACATACTTAAAATATAATGTAATTTGCTTTAGATGGTTGTAGCGAAGATTCTTTACTCATAAATATCAATGATTTGATATTATCCATCAGTCGAGTGTTGGGCGCTTATTATACTGCAGCCACACACACACACACACACACACACACACACACACACACGCACACACGCACGCACGCACGCACGCACGCACGCAAACATATGTAGGCTATCTATATGTGTATAAATTTTGGTTTAGAGGGACTCTAGGCTACAGGATTCATCCAATTTTAAATTAGTGTTATTCAGTTTTTCAGCTAGAAATCTCTAAATTATAAATACAAATGTGGAATTTTCTGTAAAATTTCTGTAACAAACAGAAATAAATATTCTCAAAACCAAAGTAAAAAGATCAAAGAACCCTCGGTTCCAAGCAATTATTTCTTTAAAATGTAAGTAACCTTATTAGTACTTACTATTGCATGGATCCCTGTTAAAAAACCAATGTACAAATATCCGTATTCAACTAGCCTATTAAAAAGTCAAAACATAATATTTATTAGTATTTTGACTTTTGGCTGTTTTGAGGTTAGAGACTTCCTTCAGTTTCGAAAATCGGAGTGGCTATATGCCCGGTCACCGATCTTGGTTTCAAAGAACGGGAACGACTATGACGTCACAGACTGTGACGCCGAAGGTTTTGAAGTAGCTCTAGCACTGTGCATTGTTATTAAAATGGCGGGTTGTAGAAAGTTTAGTTCTTTTGAACAGTTGAAAACTTTTATCAATAATAAAGAAAATACGGACCATATTCAATTAACAATAAGTGATTCGAGAACAATTGCGTTACTTTACATATGTCTGACTCATCCAGACGTTTGTATAACTGACAGTAGTTTGCCGAAAACAATAGAAAAGTTAGGTAGTGATGTAGATTGTATGATATATACTTTAAACTGTACCAAGATCCCTTCTATAAGAACTTACAGTTCTGCTAAAGTCCGATAATACGTAAGTGATTAATAATAAAACTATTTTTAATCGGTAAATGGAAGAATTAATTTTCAAATATCTCAAGACGAGAGACTAATTTCCCTCTTACCACTTACATACAGGCTACAGGTAACCTGCCTGCAGCATTTAAAAGATCTAAAATAATCGCCGTTTTGAAGCCCAACAAAGACCCAGAGCGTATTGAGAGCTATAGGCCCATAGCCCTGCTGAGTGTGTGTTATAAGCTGCTGGAGAGGTTGATCTATAATAGAATATTTCCCATTCTCAATGCCAGCATTCCTATAGATCAAGCTGGCTTTAAACCTGGTCGTAACTGCTGCGACCAGGTGCTTGCACTAACAACTTTTATTGAGAATGGTTTTGAAAAGAGAACAAAAACCTCTACAGCCTTTATAGACCTCACTGCAGCTTACGACACTGTCTGGAGAAAAGGCCTTTTAGTAAAGCTTTATAATCTAATTCCTTGCCCTTTCCTTCTGCGGCTTCTTAATTCAATGATTATCGACAGGCTTATAAAAGTATGCCTTGGCCGTGAGGAAAGTTCTTTCAGGCAACTTAAAAATGGCCTTCCACAGGGCTTAGTACTTGCTCCTTTGTTGTTCAACGTGTACTCTGCCGACATCCCAACAACGTTATCCAGAAAGTGTATTTATGCGGATGATATTGCCTTAGCCTACCAACATAAGGACATAAAGAAAACAGAACAGGCACTCACTGATGATCTTTCAGTCCTCGCAGATTATTTTAGAGCCTGGAAGCTAAATCCAAATCCTACTAAAACTGAAGTATCATGTTTCCACTTAAATAACAGACTGGCGAACTACAAGTTAAATGTAAACTCTTGATGGTGTCAAATTGAAACATAATGAACACCCGCAGTATCTGGGAGTTACCTTAGACCGATCTCTCACTTTTAAAATCGCCTTCAAAAGTCAGCAGCAAAGCTGAAAACAAGGGCTAATATAGTACAGCATCTTGCTGGATCAACTTGGGGAGCCAACGCAAAAGTACTGCGTACCACTTATTTGTCCCTTGTGTACTCCGCTGCTGAATATTGTGCTCCTGTGTGGCTTAATAACGCACATGTGCGAGGGGTCGATGTCGTTCTTAATAGGGCCATGAGGACAATTACTGGAACTCTCATGGCAACTCCAACACCTTGGCTCCCAGTGCTGAGCAATATAGCACCACCTGAGATTAGACGCAAAGAGGCTCTTCTGAGAGAGTTAAATAAGATCGTGTCCAATCCCGAATTGCCCGTTACGCGCGACCTTCCTCAGCAAGATAGCCGGCTCAAATCACGCAAGCCATCACTACGAACAGCATCCCAGTTGATAGAGGAGAACTTTACGCCTAATGCTAACTGAGCGTCTTCCTGGGAATCATTCGATGGACGGAACAAGTTCTTGATATCCGATCCTACAAAAGCAGCGGGTGGCTTGGAAATTCCTCGAAAGGAATGGGTTTTATTGAATCGTTTTCGAACTGGGGTTGGGAGAAGCAATCACTGGAAATTTAAGTGGGGTATACTGACGACCAGACGTGTGATTGTGGCGCAAACTATCAGACAATGGAGCACATTGTAAACGACTGCCCTTTGCGATTATTTTCTGGTGATCTGGCTGATATAAGTGGTTTAGAGGATGGGTCTCTAAAGTGGCTCAGTAATTTGGATTTAGCTTTGTGACGGGAGATCTCAATATTATTTTTAATTTATGACTCAAGAACTTTGTTCTTACGTACTTTTTAATAATTGTAATTTTTAATTTATTTATTTATGGATAGCTGCCTTTGTCCCCCAAATATATATGTATGGCTAACGGAAAGAACAGGCTAAGTCCATTTTGAGTAATTTTACAGGAGAGCGTTTTTAATGTTTAAATGTTAAATAAAACCTTACCAATGGGTAATAACTACAAGAATATAATAATTATGCCTAGTAAATGTTGTTTTACATTGCTTTAAATTAACAAAAGCGTCATTATTGTATTGTTTATTCCCAAAACTCGTACTTAAAAGTCATAAGTACAAAACAGAACGGCAAAAAACAAGTTCAGTCCATGGGCTTACCCAGTTCTTTTACCAAACCTGGTAAAATAAAAGCCACATATAAATAGAAAATTTATGTTTTTATTCAAATGAAATAAAGATACAAGGTAAACTCTACTTAGGCAATCTTAGTTTGATGTCCAGATTATTCATGAGGCAAACTTCCATAGTATTCTTGAGCTTGTGGGCCACAGAATTTTTTCAAGGCTTGCAAATCTTGGTTACTTGGCCAATGGAATCGGTAGAAGACCTAGAACAACAAAAAACATGTATTTTATGTCATTAACCTAAAACTATAAGTTATAACTGAATAAGGAGGTTACGTCAGTGTAGATTAGGTAGCTACACCACCAGGTGCTAAATGAGTATTACTTTAATTGACATTCAAATGTATTGAAAGTATAATAAACTAAGTTATACAACCTTATATAATAGTTAAAAATTGTGTCTAGTGGAAATAATATTGCTTACCTTCATATGAAAAAGTTTGGTAGGTTGAATTCTCCCTCATTTTTTCCATGTGGTGGCAGATCCATTGTGGTAATGGATGCAAGTTCAAAAGCACCATTAAAACTTGTTCTGAACTTAACTTCCTTCTTGAGATTTATTTCAAATACAATTTCTCTGACAGGGCGGGTAGCAAAGGGACACTTTTTCTTGTAAAACGGTGCTAAGTGTGCAGTCCATTGACGAAATGTATCAATCGTGGCTTCGTGCACGATAAAGGGTGACGGATTTGTCCGAGCTGTTTCAAATACCTCGATCCAGTCATGTGGAAGCTCAGTACGAGTTTTTTTGGTTGATTAACCCTAAGTTTTTGTCAGTCTCAAGGTAACTATGTCCTCTCACTGGAAAACTTGCTGTTATTAAGTCAAAGCGTCGCTCAGTATGAACTAAATTGTGGAAAAAAAAAAAACGTACCAATGTATAATTTTTGTTCTGTCCTGAACATCCATCACAGAACACTTCCAGTTTCCTTACTCTTTCGTCCAATTCATCGTAAACAAATTTGTGAAGCATTGAACATACGTCATCGCTTCCTTTTTTTCCTGAACATTCTGGGTAGATGAAAAAGACGCTTTTTCTACTTGCTAATATATGAACGTTGAAGTTGTAAACAGACAATTGCCTTTTATAGTACACATCGTTAGTAGGGATGTTGGGCAAAGACAGGTTTTTGCCAAAATCAAAAGCAATAGCTTCATAATCTGCATGAGTCTTACTAAACTCTTTAGCATCTTTTTTCTTGTTATAGAATGCGCTTGCTTTTCTTTTATGGACTTGGTTTTCAACATGTAAACGTTCGATTTCTTTATTAATTTTTGTCAAACAATTTTTGTCAGTTATGTGTTTTTTTTTCATTTTCTAATACCTTAACTTTGGCTGAAAATTCATCACAAGTACTGCACGTGTCTGTGCGAGGATATCCGAAAGATATGTTGAATTCACTTGAAAAGATTTCTCTGTAACACTGGTAAGAAACTTTAACTGATGGGTATGCTTCTTTAAATAAATTATACATCTTTGTTGTATTCAGCTCTTCAGAAAGATAAGTTTTCTTTGAGTCTTTTAATCCATAGTGACTGCCTCGTCTGGGAAAAGATGCAATGTGGGCCTTGATGGAATTTCTAGTTACGTCTGAAAGCCTCCAAGGCCTATTATCGTGTTTACCCCGTTTATCTAAAGGGGATTGACCACTTGACCTCAAACTAGACACTAAATACTCAACTTTGCCTTTAGTTATGCCATGAAAAGCAATGAAAGCTTTGCGACAAATTACAGTATCCTCAACAGTTCCATTAATATTCACCCTTACTCTATATTTGTAGGAGGCATTGTTTTGTCGGGCATTTTCTGCATTTCTAGGCCGTCTACGTTGAATGGGCAAGACTGAAATTAGGCCACACAAGTAACTATTTTGCATGTCAACAGAGTTTAGTAAATTAAATTCCTTTAAAATACTATTTCTAGTCGCCTCTGGGACTTTCTCAAAGCACTTCAAGGTACATTGGCAATCTTCACCCATAGTATGTGAAGATAGGTTAAGTTTCTTTCTTACCTCTGACATCCTACCATACCTTTTCCTTTTCTTCGAAGTTTCAAGCTTCATTGGAGAACCATCAGAGGGAATGTCACCTTCCATAGTTATTAAAAAATAGCACGTAATATTAATGATAATTAGATACTAAACTCACTAAGCATTGAAAACCACCACTCTATAACACCATTATTTCACATTAATTCAGTATTCAAGTGTAAAGAAGTCAGGTGGTGCGCATAGTGGCAGACACAAGCACTATGGACTGAGCCTGTTCTTTCCAATACTGGATGGACTGAGCTTATTCTTTCCCTTTGGTGTTTTTTTTTAATTGTTGTTTTTCTCGGGACTGAGCTTGATATTTCCCAAACTAGCACATGCTACATATGCCGCAACAGGAGTACCAACATATAAGCCAAAAAAATCAAAATTGAGAAAAATGGACTTAGCCTGTTCTTTCCGTTAGCCCTTCATATATATTATAATATTTGGGGGCAAGATAAAATATAATATCTCTCACCCGGCAAGTGAGAGATCCGGGTTCGACTCCCGGCGGAGCAAGTACTTTTTGTGATTCAATGTTTATTGAAATTAAAATAAGGCTATTGCCATTTATACAATTTAACGTAAATAAAAGTCGTTTGACAGGTGTTTGGTCTTCCGATCATATGTTAGTTTGCTTATTTAAACGCATATGTGACAGATACGGCCAAATACAAAAATAATTGAATCGGAAAAAAGTAAGCGCTCTGTGGTGTAATGGTAGCACATTCACCCGGCAAGTGAGAGATCCGGGTTCGACTCCCGGCGGAGCAAGTACTTTTTGTGATTCAATGTTTATTGAAATTAAAATAAGGCTATTGCCATTTATACAATTTAAACGTAAATAAAAGTCGTTTGACAGGTGTTTGGTCTTCCGATCATATGTTAGTTTGCTTATTTAAACGCATATGTGACAGATACGGCCAAATACAAAATAATTGAATCGGAAAAAGTAAGCGCTCTGTGGTGTAATGGTAGCACATTCACCCGGCAAGTGAGAGATCCGGGTTCGACTCCCGGCGGAGCAAGTACTTTTTGTGATTCAATGTTTATTGAAATTAAAATAAGGCTATTGCCATTTATACAATTTAACGTAAATAAAAGTCGTTTGACAGGTGTTTGGTCTTCCGATCATATGTTAGTTTGCTTATTTAAACGCATATGTGACAGATACGGCCAAATACAAAATAATTGAATCGGAAAAAGTAAGCGCTCTGTGGTGTAATGGTAGCACATTCACCCGGCAAGTGAGAGATCCGGGTTCGACTCCCGGCGGAGCAAGTACTTTTTTGTGATTCAATGTTTATTGAAATTAAAATAAGGCTATTGCCATTTATACAATTTAACGTAAATAAAAGTCGTTTGACAGGTGTTTGGTCTTCCGATCATATGTTAGTTTGCTTATTTAAACGCATATGTGACAGATACGGCCAAATACAAAATAATTGAATCGGAAAAAGTAAGCGCTCTGTGGTGTAATGGTAGCACATTCACCCGGCAAGTGAGAGATCCGGGTTCGACTCCCGGCGGAGCAAGTACTTTTTGTGATTCAATGTTTATTGAAATTAAAATAAGGCTATTGCCATTTATACAATTTAACGTAAATAAAAGTCGTTTGACAGGTGTTTGGTCTTCCGATCATATGTTAGTTTGCTTATTTAAACGCATATGTGACAGATACGGCCAAATACAAAATAATTGAATCGGAAAAAGTAAGCGCTCTGTGGTGTAATTGTAGCACATTCACCCGGCAAGTGAGAGATCCGGGTTCGACTCCCGGCGGAGCAAGTACTTTTTGTGATTCAATGTTTATTGAAATTAAAATAAGGCTATTGCCATTTATACAATTTAACGTAAATAAAAGTCGTTTGACAGGTGTTTGGTCTTCCGATCATATGTTAGTTTGCTTATTTAAACGCATATGTGACAGATACGGCCAAATACAAAATAATTGAATCGGAAAAAGTAAGCGCTCTGTGGTGTAATGGTAGCACATTCACCCGGCAAGTGAGAGATCCGGGTTCGACTCCCGGCGGAGCAAGTACTTTTTGTGATTCAATGTTTATTGAAATTAAAATAAGGCTATTGCCATTTATACAATTTAACGTAAATAAAAGTCGTTTGACAGGTGTTTGGTCTTCCGATCATATGTTAGTTTGCTTATTTAAACGCATATGTGACAGATACGGCCAAATACAAAATAATTGAATCGGAAAAAGTAAGCGCTCTGTGGTGTAATGGTAGCACATTCACCCGGCAAGTGAGAGATCCGGGTTCGACTCCCGGCGGAGCAAGTACTTTTTGTGATTCAATGTTTATTGAAATTAAAATAAGGCTATTGCCATTTATACAATTTAACGTAAATAAAAGTCGTTTGACAGGTGTTTGGTCTTCCGATCATATGTTAGTTTGCTTATTTAAACGCATATGTGACAGATACGGCCAAATACAAAATAATTGAATCGGAAAAAGTAAGCGCTCTGTGGTGTAATGGTAATACATTCACCCGGCAAGTGAGAGATCCGGGTTCGACTCCCGGCGGAGCAAGTACTTTTTGTGATTCAATGTTTATTGAAATTAAAATAAGGCTATTGCCATTTATACAATTTAACGTAAATAAAAGTCGTTTGACAGGTGTTTGGTCTTCCGATCATATGTTAGTTTGCTTATTTAAACGCATATGTGACAGATACGGCCAAATACAAAATAATTGAATCGGAAAAAGTAAGCGCTCTGTGGTGTAATGGTAGCACATTCACCCGGCAAGTGAGAGATCCGGGTTCGACTCCCGGCGGAGCAAGTACTTTTTGTGATTCAATGTTTATTGAAATTAAAATAAGGCTATTGCCATTTATACAATTTAACGTAAATAAAAGTCGTTTGACAGGTGTTTGGTCTTCCGATCATATGTTAGTTTGCTTATTTAAACGCATATGTGACAGATACGGCCAAATACAAAATAATTGAATCGGAAAAAGTAAGCGCTCTGTGGTGTAATGGTAGCACATTCACCCGGCAAGTGAGAGATCCGGGTTCGACTCCCGGCGGAGCAAGTACTTTTTGTGATTCAATGTTTATTGAAATTAAAATAAGGCTATTGCCATTTATACAATTTAACGTAAATAAAAGTCGTTTGACAGGTGTTTGGTCTTCCGATCATATGTTAGTTTGCTTATTTAAACGCATATGTGACAGATACGGCCAAATACAAAATAATTGAATCGGAAAAAGTAAGCGCTCTGTGGTGTAATGGTAGCACATTCACCCGGCAAGTGAGAGATCCGGGTTCGACTCCCGGCGGAGCAAGTACTTTTTGTGATTCAATGTTTATTGAAATTAAAATAAGGCTATTGCCATTTATACAATTTAACGTAAATAAAAGTCGTTTGACAGGTGTTTGGTCTTCCGATCATATGTTAGTTTGCTTATTTAAACGCATATGTGACAGATACGGCCAAATACAAAATAATTGAATCGGAAAAAGTAAGCGCTCTGTGGTGTAATGGTAGCACATTCACCCGGCAAGTGAGAGATCCGGGTTCGACTCCCGGCGGAGCAAGTACTTTTTGTGATTCAATGTTTATTGAAATTAAAATAAGGCTATTGCCATTTATACAATTTAACGTAAATAAAAGTCGTTTGACAGGTGTTTGGTCTTCCGATCATATGTTAGTTTGCTTATTTAAACGCATATGTGACAGATACGGCCAAATACAAAATAATTGAATCGGAAAAAGTAAGCGCTCTGTGGTGTAATGGTAGCACATTCACCCGGCAAGTGAGAGATCCGGGTTCGACTCCCGGCGGAGCAAGTACTTTTTGTGATTCAATGTTTATTGAAATTAAAATAAGGCTATTGCCATTTATACAATTTAACGTAAATAAAAGTCGTTTGACAGGTGTTTGGTCTTCCGATCATATGTTAGTTTGCTTATTTAAACGCATATGTGACAGATACGGCCAAATACAAAATAATTGAATCGGAAAAAGTAAGCGCTCTGTGGTGTAATGGTAGCACATTCACCCGGCAAGTGAGAGATCCGGGTTCGACTCCCGGCGGAGCAAGTACTTTTTGTGATTCAATGTTTATTGAAATTAAAATAAGGCTATTGCCATTTATACAATTTAACGTAAATAAAAGTCGTTTGACAGGTGTTTGGTCTTCCGATCATATGTTAGTTTGCTTATTTAAACGCATATGTGACAGATACGGCCAAATACAAAATAATTGAATCGGAAAAAGTAAGCGCTCTGTGGTGTAATGGTAGCACATTCACCCGGCAAGTGAGAGATCCGGGTTCGACTCCCGGCGGAGCAAGTACTTTTTGTGATTCAATGTTTATTGAAATTAAAATAAGGCTATTGCCATTTATACAATTTAACGTAAATAAAAGTCGTTTGACAGGTGTTTGGTCTTCCGATCATATGTTAGTTTGCTTATTTAAACGCATATGTGACAGATACGGCCAAATACAAAATAATTGAATCGGAAAAAGTAAGCGCTCTGTGGTGTAATGGTAGCACATTCACCCGGCAAGTGAGAGATCCGGGTTCGACTCCCGGCGGAGCAAGTACTTTTTGTGATTCAATGTTTATTGAAATTAAAATAAGGCTATTGCCATTTATACAATTTAACGTAAATAAATGTCGTTTGACAGGTGTTTGGTCTTCCGATCATATGTTAGTTTGCTTATTTAAACGCATATGTGACAGATACGGCCAAATACAAAATAATTGAATCGGAAAAAGTAAGCGCTCTGTGGTGTAATGGTAGCACATTCACCCGGCAAGTGAGAGATCCGGGTTCGACTCCCGGCGGAGCAAGTACTTTTTGTGATTCAATGTTTATTGAAATTAAAATAAGGCTATTGCCATTTATACAATTTAACGTAAATAAAAGTCGTTTGACAGGTGTTTGGTCTTCCGATCATATGTTAGTTTGCTTATTTAAACGCATATGTGACAGATACGGCCAAATACAAAATAATTGAATCGGAAAAAGTAAGCGCTCTGTGGTGTAATGGTAGCACATTCACCCGGCAAGTGAGAGATCCGGGTTCGACTCCCGGCGGAGCAAGTACTTTTTGTGATTCAATGTTTATTGAAATTAAAATAAGGCTATTGCCATTTATACAATTTAACGTAAATAAAAGTCGTTTGACAGGTGTTTGGTCTTCCGATCATATGTTAGTTTGCTTATTTAAACGCATATGTGACAGATACGGCCAAATACAAAATAATTGAATCGGAAAAAGTAAGCGCTCTGTGGTGTAATTGTAGCACATTCACCCGGCAAGTGAGAGATCCGGGTTCGACTCCCGGCGGAGCAAGTACTTTTTGTGATTCAATGTTTATTGAAATTAAAATAAGGCTATTGCCATTTATACAATTTAACGTAAATAAAAGTCGTTTGACAGGTGTTTGGTCTTCCGATCATATGTTAGTTTGCTTATTTAAACGCATATGTGACAGATACGGCCAAATACAAAATAATTGAATCGGAAAAAGTAAGCGCTCTGTGGTGTAATGGTAGCACATTCACCCGGCAAGTGAGAGATCCGGGTTCGACTCCCGGCGGAGCAAGTACTTTTTGTGATTCAATGTTTATTGAAATTAAAATAAGGCTATTGCCATTTATACAATTTAACGTAAATAAAAGTCGTTTGACAGGTGTTTGGTCTTCCGATCATATGTTAGTTTGCTTATTTAAACGCATATGTGACAGATACGGCCAAATACAAAATAATTGAATCGGAAAAAGTAAGCGCTCTGTGGCGTAATTGTAGCACATTCACCCGGCAAGTGAGAGATCCGGGTTCGACTCCCGGCGGAGCAAGTACTTTTTGTGATTCAATGTTTATTGAAATTAAAATAAGGCTATTGCCATTTATACAATTTAACGTAAATAAAAGTCGTTTGACAGGTGTTTGGTCTTCCGATCATATGTTAGTTTGCTTATTTAAACGCATATGTGACAGATACGGCCAAATACAAAATAATTGAATCGGAAAAAGTAAGCGCTCTGTGGTGTAATGGTAGCACATTCACCCAGCAAGTGAGAGATCCGGGTTCGACTCCCGGCGGAGCAAGTACTTTTTGTGATTCAATGTTTATTGAAATTAAAATAAGGCTATTGCCATTTATACAATTTAACGTATATATATATATAAAACTATAAACATCAATTATTGTATATTTACATAAATCTATAAAGACACTAATCATGTCTAATTACACACAAGTTAAGTGATATTTCCTATCCATTCTTAAATTTCCCCTTTATCCTTTTTCTGAAAGAGAGATTATAACACGCCTTCCATTTTGATGGTCTTGAAACAGACGTAAGCATATAGATCAGAAGTTAAGGGGAATTGCAAGTGGTTATTATTTTGGGGGTTGGGCTTGTATAGGTATTTCTGGTTCGAGTTAATTATATTTCCGACACTATATTTGATTTTGCGTTTTAACCCTGATAAACAATACATACAGACTTGTATGCATACTTTTTATTCACGTTCAATTCAATAAAAAGAGAAAATTGGTGAACATTGCGGGTGAAGCCGCGGGTATGTGCTAATAGTTATTAACTTTTACGAAAGAGGTAACAATCAAGTGTAATTGACATTCCCATAAGGAGATTCCTGCGTTGAGGATATTGCATTTAAATAATGTGTTTGTGTGTTCGTATAGCAAGTCGTTGAAACTGGTCTTTCCTTGAAAATACAATAATTTGATGTATATAATATGACCATGTTAGATATTGTTATGTATGAATTTTTAGTGCAGAAATTGATTATATCAGAGCGATGAATTCTTAAGCAATAAATTAGTCTCACGTTTGGATAGTTTAATGGAATTCAGTAACAGCTGTAAAAGTTTTTAACATGGAACAAGATGACTACTAGAATTGGAGTTTGAGGTGTCGGGTAGTCCTTTCACTTATTCCATGCGTGTGGATTAGGATAAGTTAAACGGGTTCTGTACAATAGGTACTAGACTACTTCAAATGATGCCATTCCTTTCCTGTTTCTTCTATATATCCCTTATTTCATTAACGTTGCTTCAGACGTCAGAAAATGGCTTAGAACATAATTCACAGGTTGATTTTCGTTTTAGCCTAATTAGATATTCCTTATAGTTTAGATTAGACACTATTAGAATTACAAATAAATGGTTTCAATATAAATATGATACTAAACAGTTTGAATAGATAAATAAAACATTGCATTTCTTAGATGTTATTATCATTGTTGTATGCAATACACCCACATTTGCAACATCCAATGAATTGATATATGTTATAGTGTGCTTTGTGAAAATGTATTGATCGAGTTTATGTTTCAAATCCCCCTAATTGAAAAGGCATTGGTTGGGAAAGTCGATTTCGTCGTCTGCATCTGTTCTGTCTGTGCAGTCCCCTTTGATAAAATGTTTATTGTAGCATTCTTTGTTGTTGATAAATGATAGTAATTTATGTTGTCTTGTGTTATTCATGTAGTGGCTTTTTTATAAACTCTCTTATCTTGAAAGTTATTTTATAAGGTGATTCCATAATGTGTATTCTATCTCTTAATGGCTAAAATTAACGCAGCAGTAAAAATGGTTCAGCATAATTCAAGAGAACAGCGTTCTGTGGATAGGGCGAAAATTTCATAAGCTTGTCATATTTGCTGGTAAGAAGTACTTATTATTTTTTGTTAATGTATAATTTTTATGCACTTATTTTATTTCAGCCGAAAAAGTAATTATTTGTAACTTTTTTGCATACTCCTGTAATTTATTTGTTGTTTTTATACAACTGGGTCTAGCCTAGTCCTACCTATAGCAAGGAATTGTTAGTTCTTATTAATTAAAGTTAATCTTTACTAATTGTTAGTGAATTGATGAATATTGATCTAGCTATTTGGGATAAGAAACCTAGGTCTAAATAGAAAAACGAGCCAGTTTAATATATTGCTCAGACATTATTTGCTAGGCTATTTTAAAAGTAATGTGATAAGAGAAGAATAAAATAAAATCATTTATTTATTCCTTTAGCATAGTATTATAACGAATGTATTATATAAAAAAACTTAAGAGTAAATATTTAAAATAAGATAGAAAAACAATAGCATTAAAACAACTTAATATAACTTATATAAATAATACAAATTTATTAACATTATTGACAAAATTAATTAAAAAGAATGCCTTAGACATGAGCAGCATAGCCTGTGTATAAGCATGAGTTGTTTAAAATTTTGTTGAAAGTAAACAAATTAAAAAGTTAGGGTAGACTTTAATAAGCGACCTACACTCATTATTCAATTGCTATTATCGAATGGTTCGATTGTTTTTATCCATAGAATAATTCGATATTAAAATTTATTTAACTTAGCATATGATTTCAACTTATTAGTTATAGTAGTTGGCGATGAATATGATTAAATTTTGTAAGATATTTCTCACAAGTGGCGAGATTTGTTTAAGTGGCTTCAATATGTGAGTTTGGATTTTGCTAACCCACGGAAGGAGTTCTTTCCTTCATTTCACAAAAGCGGTTACTTATTAATATCATGTTATAAATATTGTAATGTTGCTTTGATGTCTAAGTTTTGTTGTTTTGTAAGTTAATGTTATTGTAAAATTTATGTTTTAAAAATTGTAATGTACAAGATTCTTGTGGTTACAGTAATTTATTATAACTCTATTGTGTAAGATTTTTATATATCAAGTTGTATAGTATATAGAATTTTTTGATAATAGCAATTGAATAACGAGTGTAGGCCGCTTATTAAAGTTTTCCCAAGTTATTTAACTATGTTTGGAATAGTAGTTTTTTAAATATGAATGAGCAAACAGCTAAAATACGATGATTATAATGTGGATATGATTTATTCCATAGTATTTGCATGTATAGCATATAGATGTTAATATAATAAGGCATTCTGTTCGAACTGACTTAGCAGGAGTTGTTGGGAGAGGGCATCAGTCAGGTCCATCCCTGGCCAAACAACATTCAGGGTTAAAATCAGTATATAGCAGCCAATCGGTGATCAAAGTTTTGAATATTAAAATCAATGGAGAATCAAATAGAGAATTTAAAGAAAGAGAACAGAGATTATTATAAATAGCATAAGGAATAGGTTGAGCAATTAGTGGTTGTGAATGTGAATTTAGTGAGTTGAAGGAATACAATTCATACATTTTTGGACTTTGTAGTGTTTTTTATGTGTGTGTGATTATAAATGTCTTAAAAACATTAATAAATTAAATAAGTATTTAAATAATAAATAAAAAATTTAAATAAATAAATAATTAAATAAATTATATTAACAGATTAAACACACATTTCATGGAAAGGAGTGTCAATACATTTATAACGTTTTATAGTCTGCCTGCTTGGCCATTAGTGGTGGTACAGAGGTTAAGCCATTAGTCCCCAGATTAAGATACAGGTAGGTCTTCTTAGCCCTAACTTCGCCTTGTGAGATAAGGCATTCTTTACCTTTTTTACTATTTAATAGCCTTCTTGTAATTCAAGTTTTTGTTGAATAAACACCCCACATGTGTGGTGCCATATGTCTCAATTTCAGATTAAATATTGTAGAGTGGAGCCCCATGTTTGTTGCATTATATGATGTGGACCAAGTTTATGGATTAGAATGGATAGGTTGTGGATAAATGTGTTATGTCCATAAGTAGGTTGCCATATGTCAAGGTTCAATTGAATTGTTGGATGTAAGTCCCACTTTGTTAGACCTCAAATATTGAAAATCAAGTTTATGGTGTGGATCAAGTTTATGGATTAGAATTGAAAGGTTGTGGATAAATGTGTTATGTACATAAGTTGGTAGCCATATGTCGAGGTTCAATGTAATTGTCGGATGTAAGGCCCACTTTGTTAGACACCAAATGTTGAAAATAAAATTCATATAATATGTATATAGGCCTAATTAAATAAGTCTCTTGTTAGTGGTGTTGTTTTATGTTGAAATAGGTAGGTTACTATGTTGAAAATTCAAGTTGGTTGCAATTGGGTATTTTTTAAAGGTCAATACATCAATATTGTACAATTTTGATGAGAACATACAGCACCTGCCTTCATCACCTGCGCTCACCACCTGATAGTTTACATAATTTTGCTGGAGCAAGTAGGCGTATTAAGCAAGGAGCACTCAATCATTGTAAAAGTTTTCTATTTTCCACCAAAACCTACAGCATTAAGTCATCCCACTTAAATGGGTTAAAAATAAAGTTAGAGGAAATACAATCAGATATCTTAGCACTGAACATACATTGACAGCAGTAAAATAAGTTTTGTTAGTTATGTCAGTACAACGTTTGCTGATCTTTCCTCCGTAGGTGGAGTGATAATACTGTATTGGTGAGAGAGCATATTAATTTCAGATGTATTAAATTACCAGCAGTTGAATCTCTCTTAGGAAAAAAAGAATTTAAGTGGTGCCTGTCTGAAATTGTTCTAGATAAGTTGTATTGCAGTTTTATACATATCATCCTATCACTGCCCAGTAGATACATTTTTAATAACTTAGGTATATTGTGCAATAGCTATGTAATAAATTAAACAATGCGATTTTGGCTGGAGGTATAAACATAAATGTATTTAAAAAAATATAATATATTTGGTGGATTTCCCAACTAGACACAGCTGATTCTCAAACACCCATAGATAACTTAATCAAGAATATAGACTGTACAAAATTAAATATATCAGATTAGCCCATGGCTTCACACGTAATTTTCTCAATCAAAGACCATAGCTTTCTTAGTGAAAGCATTAATTATGTAATATGATGGAGCCCTACAATTGTTTTAAGCATATGTAGACGTCCAGGTACATATTATTTCAGTATCCAAGGTTGAGAGATTTAAAACGTAAATACAATTTTGATTGGTTCTATTTTCGGTTTTGTTGTATGAATATACATATACAAGTCTCAAAAACCTAATGTGGTAAAAAAGTATCAACTTCTGTCTGTTTAGATTAATTTTCTATCAAAGTTATATCAAGTGCCATAGTTGATTTAGACTTGTGCCCTGATGAAGGATATAAAATCAACTTCGATTAAAAAGCATTTACTTTTGGTTCTTTTAATTTACTTTTTGATGAAGCATTTTCAAGAGCCACAGTAATATTTTGCTTTTTTGTCAGAATAAAGAAAATACACAACTTACCACAACTGAAAAAATTCTGAGGCCCAAAAGAGTCAGATACGACAGATTAAATTCACTTCCACTCTAATTTATTTATGGTTCCACAGTTAAGTTTATGTTATTATATTGACCACGAAAATAAACACATATACTGTATGGTTTTGGAATCCAACTTAGATTTAAAAACGTTTATTTGTGGTCTGCGATGTTTCTGGTGCTATAAGTAATATTGATTTTTACCCTGATCAAGAAAATATATGCATATGTAAGCTTAAAAAGACTACTTTAGTCAAAATGCAACTACTGTGCCGTTTGTATTCTGCTTCTGATCAAGGGAAGCTGTGTGCTATCCCTTTGCTTTTCCTTTAACTACGGTAAAATTGTTAAGGGAGACAACCAGTTTCCATAACCTTATGTGGAACACATTGACAGCTTTGTTCATCAATGTGTGTTTTAGAACACTGTTTAAATATAATTTTCAATGCATTATATGGTTTATTCATCACTGGTGCAATATAAAATAAAATTATTTTGCAGAATTATTAAATATTCTGAGAAACTTTTCCAATATTTCTCATGTTTAAAACCTTCTTTTCTAAAAAATTTGTATTTAATATTTCAAAACCAAAATTAGCCAAATCTGTCCAATCGTTCTCGAGTTTTAGTGAGACTAACAAACATCATTTCATGTATATATAT
The DNA here is from genome assembly GCF_021130785.1 of Homalodisca vitripennis. Classification (NCBI taxonomy): domain Eukaryota; kingdom Metazoa; phylum Arthropoda; class Insecta; order Hemiptera; family Cicadellidae; genus Homalodisca; species Homalodisca vitripennis. The sequence continues at coordinate 12,756 of NW_025781774.1, read as the reverse complement.
ATATATATATAAAGATATCATAACTCAGATATAAGACCATTATGCTCCTAAACTTTTTACAGTTAAAATGTAAAATTAATGTCAAAAACTGTGTAGGAAATGTATTTTAAATAACACTAAAACACTTTTTAAGAGATGTAGCAAGGGAGACATGGATCGATGGATATTTATCAAGCTGGTAGATATGAAATATTAACTTCATAGTATTTTTAGTTATATTTTGAAATACATTTATCTAAAATTAGTGAAAACCATTAAAAATCATTTCTTAGAACAAAAGTAGGTACTAATGATATTCAAATAAATAAAATATGAAATAGTAAGAAAAAAATTTTGTTTCCTGAAACACAAATTAGAAAGTAATTATAAAAGAAAAGAAAAAGGAATTTTCCATGAATAGAAATTCAAAAAAATATTTCGATGATAAAATTCTATACTCTAACAATAGACCAAAAACAACTTGGAAAATAATTTAATATTTGATACAATCCAATACAAATTTTAATAAACTATTATTTCAAATACCACAATTTATAACAACGTGTTATTATAGGAAACTGTTAAATGATATTTGTTACAGCCATTGTCTTACAAGTGTTACCTAACATACCTCAGCTCAACTCCGTTTATACCAATAGTGAACATTTGACCTGTGCAATGACGTCTTTTAGATTTAAACCTGAGTTTAATATCAGTTTAAAAATTGTTTTGTTATTTAAAACTAAGTTTTCTACGGGGTATGATGAGGCATGATGATACGAGTATATCAAGAAATACTGTTTAAAAAATATATTAAGTTTATTCTAAAGCCTTTTCCTGATGTAATCAATTCTTCTTTAATTTCTGGAATATTTTCTGGTATTTTGAAAGTTGGCAAAATGATTCTTTTCTTTAAAAAAGGTGTATTTTCTAAAATATTTGAAAAAGTTGTTTATGATTAACTTTTTAAACATCTTGAGTATAATGAACTGTTAGACAAACAATATGATTTTTGTCGTAGAAAATGAACAATATCTGCCAATACAGAATTTATCCAGTCCATTATAGATTCAATTGATAAAAGAGAAAAAGTAGTTGGAATTTTTAAAAATCTTACCGGACCATTTGATAGAGCCTGTCATGTAAAATTAATAAAGAAATTGAACAGCTTAGCCGTCTGTGGAAAGGAGCAGGCATGGTTTAATTCTATTTAACAAACAAAAAAACAGTGTGTAGAAATAGAAGAAACAATTATTTACAATAAAAGTTATTATACGAGGGCTCATAAATCACAGCTTCAGATACTGCTGCATGGTGTACCTCAGGGGTCTATCCTAGGACATCTATTGTTCTTATACTACATTGGAGGTTGCCAGGTGTGATGGAGGAGTAAATGATGCCTTGTGTCTGTATGATGATGATTCAAATGTCTTGTTTTTTTATTAAAAGCATGACAATATTGAAATTTCATCAAATATTGGTCACTTAGACCCTACTTAGGTTAAGGTTTTTTTTTAACAGAAGGAATCTTTTATTAAATCAGACAAATCTAATTATATTTCTTTTTCTGCTAAACAATCCAGATAAAATTTTAACCATGACATTTTTCTAGATGGCAGACTTAAAGAAGTAGACCACACAGTTTTTAGGAGTTATAGTTGATTAGAATTTAGTTTCCGGGATAAACATGAAAATCACGTTAGTAGTAAAATTTCTATTGGTCTATTTGATCTGTGAAAAATAGCAAAAATTAGTAATTTAAATAGGTACACATAAATGAATATATTTCTCATTGGTTCATTCATATTTAGCTTATGGAATAAGCATGTGTGGAACAAAAACAACAAACAATTTAAATAGGTTGTTGTTAGAAATTTATGAAAAAATTAAAATACACACATTCTGTTAATTTTTTTTCTGAACTCAGAATTTTGATAGTATGTGGGTTACATATATTTGAATAAAAAATTTATGTAAAAGAATTTCTTGTTTCTATACTAAAAACTACAAAATTATATGTAAATAAATATACATATAATATTTGTTTTAAAAGATATATTGATCAACACAATCTCGAATTTTATAAAAAGAAAACAAATTACAAAGGTGTGAGATATTTACATAATCTACTAACAAAACTAATAAGGCAAACAGATATTTTAAAATTAAAAAGAGGTAAATATTATTTAATTAAATTATCTATTTATTATTTTGAGTAATCTTTTAGTATAAAACCAATAAATTAATTTAAAGAAGAATAGAATCTAAAATTATTAAGATGTAAGTTATTATAGTACATTAAAATATATTAATGTTATAATTTTTTAAATTTATATATTTAAATTAGTATTAGTACCATTATTTAGTTTTATAGAAGTGACACTATTATTTGTACCTTCTGGGGTACATATTATAGAATAAATTGATTTGCGTATGAGTAGATGTGGTTGAAGAAGGTTGATTGTGACATAAGTCACATTTATCACAATTGGCTTTTGAGATATTTAATATTTATTTTGTAAAATGTATAGAATTACTATATTCTATACATATTTGAAAAGGCAGATGTTCGCAGCAAATTGCTGCGGTCGGATTTCGTTAATTACGTCACCCTAGCCTCGGTTCTGTGGATGATTCTAAGCACATGTGTATGCATCAGAATAAATTGAAAACTAACTAAAAAACAACAATTAATTAAAATAGATTGAAAATTAAATTAAAACCATTGTAACCCAAATAATAACATATATTGGTTTCTATCATATACGCGGAAAAACGTTTAGATACAAGGATGAAATAGCTATAGAAGCTCTCTCCTCAACAAGACACAGGACAAGAATAACGTCAGCTCTTGTCTTTCCATTTACCAACAAGTCATTTTGAAAATAATTAATGAATCATTAAATTTAAATAATCTATATGTTTGCATACATAATGTTAATGTTGTTAATTTATACGTTTTTCTGATTCTTACTTGATATTGGCTGGTAAAAGGAAGAAGTTTTAATTTATGTGTTCTAGCAGTGAGAATTTTGATTGGTGACCATGTGTTGGAAAATATACTTACGTTAATGTGTGAAATATAAAACAGTGTTTTAATTAATACATTACTGATGTGAACATTGTATTAAGAGAAAATTTGCACAATTATTCTTCACTTATTAATAAAAACCTACGGAAAAATTGAAAAGGTGAAAGATAATTGTATAAAAGTTTGTAAACTGAAACAAACATATACATTAACCAACACATATAATTGAAATAAAGTTGAATCTCTGCTCAGTAGGAAAATATACGTGAAAACTACATATAATATTTAATAGTTTACATATTTGAAAATTCGTTTTAACCACTTCAGTGCTTTTGTGATATTGTGCAATAATATGTTTTTAATTTGTTTCAGGTAGCTGGATTTTTATATCAACAGAATCAACAAGTCAATTTTGCAAAGAGAGTATTTTAGGAAGAAATGAGTGTTTCGTTGGATAAATGGAAGTGGGGAATCAAGGGCAAGTTGGAGGAGTGGTGTACACGGAAAGGCAAAGCTTAGACACTGTCAGAGCTCTACACCAGACTGTTGTGTCACTAAGAGCAGCTTTAGAACAGTCACGAGCTGAACTGCATTCTCTGAGGCAACAAGTTCAAGGGAAAGTTGATCCTGCTGTTTACGAAAAAACCATAGAGAAACTATCCCTAGAAAACCATGTATTACGACAGCGAGTTCTATCTTCTGAAAATGTTAACTCTTTAGGAATTGAAATCTCTTTGTCTCCTGTCCCACCAATGACAGATCAGAATAAGAAAAAGTGCATGGATCCAACAGATAATGTAGAGACAGAAGTGGAAGGAGACACAAAAGTGTGCGGTTCAGGTGAACATAATGGTTTGGTTGATCAGCCCTCTATAGAAAATGGTGAAGAAGTTGAAAAATCAGTCCAAGAAGATGGAGATCAGTCAATATCAAGTGCTACAAGTCAACACGGAGCTGGGACGCCGCAGATCAGCAAGGGTGAGTCGGAGGACTCGGAAGAGTTGGATGACATTGAACTCATATTTACAACTGATGATAAAGAATTGAGTGGACTGCATGAAGATTTAGTTTCAATATCAGAAAGTGAAGCTTGGCATGTCAAAAGAGGAAAGGATAGAGATGTAAGAGATGTAGTTTCCAATTCGACTTTAAAACACACTTGGACACAGTCTGTTTTTGTCGAAACAGACATTTCCAAATGTGGAGTTATCGATGAAGATGAAAGTCCTCAGGTTTGTAGACGCAACACTTTGCCTAATGCCATTCCTTATAGACCAATAATACACCGAGAAGCAGTTAGTGGAAGTAAAAGTCAGTTAGTAGACCAAAGTCAGAGTTCTCCTAGACCGTTGCTTGTAAAGTTTTCTCAAAATGCAAGGAGCCCAAGAAGCACTCGTCCCATACTTGCTGAGAAAAATTCAAACAAACAAGAATCAGAAGCACAGACTGATATTACAGCTTTGCCAGCACACTGGAGATCCGAAAGTTTTCTTGCCCACCATAAAGTCGCCCATAACTTCACAACGTTACCATCAAAGTTTGCTATTCCAGTTAGTCATTGTGCTCCGAGGAAACAGTCACTAAGACTATCGGAGAAAACTCAAGAAGCGAGAAGAGTCCTCTTGTCAGATATCAATTTTACGAGCATGGTCCCAGAATTATCCAGAAGTGCTGATCACTTATGCAATGAAGCTATTAGTACATCAAATCTTTGCAAAAATTATCCTCGAGCTTTCTCGTATATGAAGAATGCAGACAGCGTGCTTTCTCCAGGCTATTTGGGCCGACCTCCCTGGTCCCCCTGTGATTGCAATAATCGACATCCCAGTTGGGAGTATTACCAAGGTTCCTTAATGTCAATTCCTTCACCATCAGTTATGGACATGTCAGAGAACACAAGGAGGAGGCACTCGATGAAACCTTCCGTTTCCTCATTGGACACTTGGAATAGTTCGTACTGTGTGAGACCCAACTGGTCAGTTCCAACATCTCCAACGCATTGCCGACGCTCTCGAAGTGTTCCTTTCTCAGCATCTTACATGCATACTGCTCAGCCCGAGTCCAGTTGCTACAGTATGTGTTGTCCTAACAGAAGACAGGATTCCAAACTGTCAATATCATCATCTTCAAGAACTTTCAGACCACTGACATCATCGAAAAGCCAAAATCGAGTAACATTTCAAGGTTAGTACTGAATATATTATTACAAGATAAAAATATAATTTTTATATCATTTACTAAGTTAATATAAGAGAAAAAGTTTTAATTTATTAACCGAATTCATATTATTTGAAATTAATATAGAAAATAATCTTATAATATTACTGGTACTAGCTTAAGTAAACAAAAACAAAACGAAGTAAATATCTGTAATCTTACTTGTATCTTAAATAGTTAACAATTGAATGTGAGATACATAATTTAAATACAAGTTTTAGAATACGAGGGTGTACCAAAAAGAATTATTTTTTAAAAAGCTATTATACAGGGTGATTCAAAACTAAACGGCAATCTCTCGGGAGCTTATTCTATAGCTAAAAACAAGTAAAAAAAGTTCATATAACCATATGCCCGGAAACGCTTTGTTAGCGAGTTACGCCTAGCGAAAGATTTCGCCCGGATTTCAGAACCCTTGGTGAAGTCAGGCCGTATAAAAATGGTAAAGGTAGTTACAAAGATACAAATACGATTGTTTTTTATGTTTTTTATATCTGACAAATTTATTAAAATTCGTCCCAGAGCTGTAAATGCAATACTTTTAGAGATATCTTACGTAAAACACAAGAATTGGTGCAAAGAAATAACACATTTTTGTGTTTAACGTAAGATTACTTCCATAAATGTTAAATAAAGGTAATTTTTTTCTTAAACGGATTTGTAGAACATTTAATTCTGAAAATATTCATGTGAATTACTTAGGAAAAAAATTAATAATAGGTATTGAAATTTAGCTTTATTTAAAAATAAAACAGACGCACAAAAATGCATATTCTTATCTGCATAAAATATTAACTATTGTTTAGTTTGTGAGGAACAGCTGATCATTTATTCAACACTTTTTATCGTCATATTTTCTTTGCAAAGGTTGGCAATATCAGCTGATCAACAATTAAGTTCATGAAGTAATATTTGAATAACCTTTATGGAGGTTTTTGTATTGTGGCGTGTGAAGATTGTATTTTGTGAGATCCTGTGATTATTTGGAAATATTTTATACAAGTTTATAAAATATTTTTATTAAATATTTATTTTTAAAATATTTTATTAAATATTTTTATAAAAGTGTATGTAATTATCTTAGTAAATAATGGCAGATAATGTAAATGGTATGTATTCGTTTGAAGAGTATACGGACATGATACTGATTTACGGCAAAGTTAACAAGAATGGTTTAGCTGCAGTTCAGGAATATCGTGATACTTTTCCACATCGAAGAACACCTGATCGCAAAACATTTGAAGCTGTGGAGAGACGACTTAGAGAAAACTGGTAGCTTTAAACCGAAGCGAATAGATACTGGTCGTCAACGTAGCGCAAGGAAATATAATAATGAACAAGCAATAATAAATGCTGTAGAATTATCACCAACCACAAGCACCAGACGATTATCACGTCAGTTAAATATTTGCCAGTCAAGCGTATGGCGGACACTTCATGAAGCACAGTTGTACCCATTCCATATAACACGTGTTCAAGACTTATTACCGCAAGTTCTTAATAAACGGAAGATGTTCTGCCGCTGGTTAAGAAGAAATTGTTTACGACATCAGTATTTTCTTCGGCGTATTCTCGTTACTGATGAATCCTGTTTTACTAGAAATGGAATTGTAAATTTTCGCAATACCCATACTTGGGCGTACGACAACCCACATGAAACTGCGACGAGGCATTTTCAACATACATTTTCAGTCAATGTATGGCTTGGTGTTCTGGGTGATAATTTGATTGGTCCATTTTTCCTCCCTAATCGACTTAATGGAGTAGCGTACTTAAATTTTTTAAGAACAAACCTGCCTACCCTCTTGGAAGATATTCCTGTTCAAAACAGAATAAATGCATGGTTTATGCACGACGGAGCACCTCCACATTTTTCTAATGATGTGAAAAACTATTTAAATGATACATACGGTAGACAATGGATTGGTCGAAATGGACCAGTAAAATTGCCACCACGTTCTCCTGACCTCACGCCAGCAGACTTTTTCTTATGGGGTTGGATGAAGTCAATTGGTTATTTAAAACGGATTAACACCATAGAGGAGTTACGTAATCGCAATACAGAGGCGGCAGAAACTATCAAGAATGCTCCAAACGTTATGAAACGAGAACTAGAAAAACTAGAAAAGAGTGGATTCGTCGTGCGAAAACGTGCATTGCTAACAACGGAGGACACTTTGAGCAACTATTATAGGTGATTATTACAGTTTTATAAAGGTAAATACATTTTATGTTAATGTTCAGTCTAGAGTAAATGATCAGCTGTTACTCACAACCTAAACAATAGTTAATATTTTATGCAGATAAGAATATGCATTTTTGTGCGTCTGTTTTATTTTTAAATAAAGCTAAATTTCAATACCTATTATTAATTTTTTTCCTAAGTAATTCACATGAACTTTTCAGAATTAAATGTTCTACAAATCTGTTTAAGAAAAAAATGACCTTTATTTAACATTTTTGGAAGTAATCTTACGTTAAACACAAAAATGTGTTATTTCTTTGCACCAATTCTTGTGTTTTACGTAAGATATCTCTGAAAGTATTGCATTTACAGCTCTGTGACGAATTTTAATAAATTTGTCAGATATAAAAACATAAAAAACAATCGTATTTGTATCTTTGTAACTACCTTTACCATTTTTATACGGCCTGACTTCACCAAGGGTTCTAAAATCCGGGCGAAATCTTTCGCTAGGCGTAACTCGCTAACGAAGCGTTTCCGGGCATATGGTTATATGAACTTTTTTACTTGTTTTTAGCTATAGAATAAGCTCTCGAGAGATTGCCGTTTAGTTTTGAATCACCCTGTATATTATCAAATTTTTTACAAAAAAACCTTATCTTTTCAAAATACTCTCCATTACAAGTAATATGTTTGTCCTATTGTTGTTTCTGCTGTTCAAAACATTTTTGGTACTTATCTTTAGAAATGGCTGACAGCTCCTCCCTCGTTATTTTCTTCACCTCTTCGATGTTGTCAAATCAGTATCTTTTCATACCCCTTTTAATGCGTGGAAATAAGAAAAGTAGTACGGTGCCAGGTGAGGCGAATAAGGTGCATGATGCAGCAGAACCATGCCATTTTTAGCCAAAAACTTTCTAACAGAGATGACTGTGTGTTCAGGTCTATTTTCGTTGAACTCAAGGAAACAAACTTGGCAGCAACTCTTTTCATTCCCAAAACTTCTGTTAAAATGCCCTTAATCGAGCTCCGTGATAACTCATTAATCTCCGACAGTTGATCAATTATCTTGTCGACAGTCTGTGAGCAAAAGCTGTAGAAATATTTTCAATATTTTCATGAATTCGGGTAGTTGTTAGACGTCCAGAACAAAGTTTGTCATTAATCAACATGTTGCCATTTTTAAATCAAGCAAACCATACATACACATGAGTTTTTCTCATAGCGTCACCTTGGTAAGCTTTTTTTAACATTAAAACAGTATCAGCAGCATTTTTACCAAGTAGAAAACAAAATTTCACAGCTGTACGTAGCCATAAAAATGAAACAAGAACAAAACAGTACTAGGAAAAACAAGTGTTGCAGATGAATGGAACAAGCCAGATTGACAATAGAGGCGGCACTGAACTGGCTATGAGTTGTGTTAAACACACCTAGTGCCAGAAATGTACAGTACACAAGTACCGCCCATGGTAATGCTATTCCGGTTTATTTTGGTTGCCCTTTTGTACACTTTACAAAAAAAAAAAAAACTAAAAAGTCTTTGGATGCATATTATTTATATCTTTAAAAAGGGATGTCTCCCTAAAACTGCAACAAAAATGAGCATAAAAGTGCATGAGGTTTAACATTGTTCTTGTATTAAGAAACTCAAAGTCGGTTGTATATAGTCAGCTCTTTAGAGGGTATGCTAGTTAGCTGCCGGCTACTCGTCTGAGGCTCTGCTTTGGTTAAAATTAAAAACTGCTTTTTAAATAGGAACTCATCCCAAATTCATAAATGTTCACTTTGAAAATTTGGATTTTAGTGCCACATGCTAATGAAATTTAAAAAATACAGTTGGTACAAATGGTTTATAATTTATATTTAATATAGATTTTCCCTTGATGAACTTTATATTGAATATAAATGATTAACCATTAGTATTTACAGATGATAGTGTTTTCAAACAATTCAATGGCTTTGAGGCACTAAAATCCAGATTTATATAGTGAAACAATTATAGATTTCAGTCAAGTTTTTATTTATAACGCGGTTTTAAACTTTAGTCCCAAGTTAAAACTGAAGCCTCAGATGTGCGGCAGTCAGCTAATTTAACTAGCATGCCATCTTGATGCTTTCATGTGATAGTGAAGTAAATCGTTAAAATATTTAGTGTGTATTTACATTTTCTTGAAGTCAAAATAAATTACAAAATGTATTGATTTCCATATCTCCATAAGTATACCTTAGTTAAGATCTAAGCTGCTATACCTGTTGGTTGAGATGGAAGAAAATAATGTAAATGTGTGTCACAGACACAGTGGTGAGGCGGCCCGGACATTCCATGCCAGATCTTCGTATCTCACTGGAGCCTGATAGTGGAGAAGATTCGACAGACTCATTAATTGAGGAGTCTGAAGAGTTTTTACGCAGGTCAATTGATTCAGTAGTGACAGGAACGGACTACACACAGACTGGCAGGAAGAGAAGGTCCAGGAGACACTCTGAACCCTATCCTTTCAAAGGTAAAATAAATTTTTAAAATAATCCAAATCTTCATTTGTAGATTAATTTTCAAAAACTTTGACAGAGAACAATAAAAACCCCATAAATTGGTGACTCTGGTCTCTCTATCTAGTTATCTGACGGTGATATACAATTACTTATGTTTCTGATGGTCAGTGTTATGACGTATCATGCTTGAAAAACTATAATCAGAGAAAAATATCTATTGTTTTTATATTTTTTATGCTTTTGATATTTCACCCATTTTGACCTCCACAAAAATTAGCGTGGCTGATAATCAACGTTCTTAGGAAGAATTCTTCTTCCGGGTTCTGTGCTTATACAGAGTGAATTGTCTGTGTTGTGGATTTGTATTCAGTACGTTCCCAGCACTAGTCAGTGGTATACAGTACTATATAATACTTATAGGATGTACACAAAATGAATGTAAAATCATTTTGAGTTCTGGTAGTAGTCTATTTCTGACGTTATGGTTGACTTTGAATACTTATGTTAGGATCAGAGTGGTAGTTTCTGAAATCTGTACTGTAATGATTATTTGTCAAAGTTTTTCTAGATTTAAGTAGCACCTCTTAGAATATTATTTTAGATACCAAATTAAAAGTTTTTCCATTGAATCTATAGATGCTTCCTTCTGAGTTATAAAGTTAGCAAGTTAGCCTAAAAAATCATATTTATGATAATGCACCAATATAAAAGAATCTATTTTGGATCATTCTGTTTAATTAATAATTAGTTGTTACTTACTAATATAATTCTATTTGATTAATAATTAGTTATTGTCATACTCATCGCTATCTAGTTAAAATTACATCCTAACTCGAAGTGGCAACTAATATCACCAAACACCGCTTTATCTGCCCAACACTTTTTCAAAGAGAAGGCTATGAACTTAAAACTGAATTTTATCAATATCAGTTTATTAGCAGGAAAATTAAAAAATAAAATCTGTGTGTTATTTTATTATTTGGTATTTGTACTCTCAATAACTTCCCGTTTTTATATAACTTTTTTGTACTCAAAATTTAAAGAAAATTGCCTAAAACCCACCCCAAAAAACATATATCTGTATGACATAGATACATGTGCTATTTTCCAAACCATAGTTTTTAAAATACCAATTTGTTGCAAGACTTAGTTTGGTTTAAACACAAAAGTTGTACAAGTAAAGTTAGGTTCAGAAGCATCATGTATTGGACAAATACATTGTAATGTATTTCAGTGTGTATAGTAAATGTAAAATTCATAAAGGCTTGTTGTCATTTCTAGTATTTTGATTGGCCAAGTTTAATATTTGATGTTTTGGTTGTGTTGTCTCACAGATTTTGAACCGCCCAAGTCATCTCAGCCGTTCATAGCAAAGATTCCAAGAGATCTGAAGCTCAACTATTGGGTGAAAGTTATCACCCTTGAGGGGCGGGTCGTGGTGGGCAAGGTGAGATATGTGGGTCTGTTACCCGGGAAGGGGGATGAAAGCTTCGTGGGTGTCCAGTTGAACAGATCTGACGGTAACAGTGATGGATCATTTGGAGGACGCCGATTTTTTGACTGGTGAGTCTTCTGAAATTATTCCTCTATGTTTGCTAATTACAAGGATAAACATGAAGTACGGCCATGTTTATAAAAAAATCTTAAATCCCTTGAGAATAGTTTATTATATGCTAAACAGGAAACAGTTATATTTGGTTTAGGATTTTCAGAATATTTGAAAGGTGGTTCAGTTTCAATAATTTTCAATTTAATTTTGATCCCAGTTAGACTGTGATTTAAATATTACTTTAAATACAACCCAAAGACCTACAATAAACTGTTTTTACTGTATTATTTAATACTATGTATTAAAAACTATAAACTAACGAGATATTCATAAAATATACAGCTTTAAAATGCGTGCTGTAAGTGACAATAAGGTTTGTTATAAAAGATTTATTGAAACACATTAATAACAAAATCTGTAACCTGAATCATTAATAATTACATCATAGAAGCACACAGTTTATGTCTGACAAATAATTTGTTTCACAATTTAAAACAATATAAAATTGTACTGGCTGTAACCTATATTTAGGCACATGCTATTCTGTGCTCATGCCCAGGACGGCAATATTTAAATTTTATTTGATATATTCTTAATAAAATATTTACAAAGCATTAAAAAGATACAATATGTTATGTTACTCAAAACACATATAAATTTGTGGATACCAACAGATACTATTCTAGAGGGAATCTGTCACGCCGCGGAACCTATTACTCTCTATTACTTTTGGATTAAAAAGTATAGATACCTGAGTTTGAAAATTAACCATAAACTATCTAGTAAAGTTACAATAATGGCAGTTCCCTTAAAATTTAGCTTCATTTTCGTTTATTTGGACATGTAAAGCAAGATTTCATAATTTATAAACAAAAACTTGTACTTTTTTTAATAACAATGATAGAGGTGGTTTTTGACGTTTTACAACCAAAAAAGAAAAAAATTATGACTGATGGAATAGGGGCACACAATTACTAAATATGGGCATGGCTGTAACAACTTTAAAACTTCATATCTTGGAAACCTGTGATCAAAATTTGGATTAGGATAGAATTTATATAAAAGATAGTTATAAGAATAATGTTTTTTAAGTATGTAATTTTAGAATTATGCACTTACAAGTGGTTATAAAATACCATCCTAACTTTTATTTTTAACCAAGTGGTTCAAAAACTTTGGCATCGGTCATGTTATTGATGATGTTAAAAAACTATTATTTTTGACATGTAATTTTGTAATTCACTATTCAAAACTTTTTAAAACTAATTTTTTAACACCAGATCCGTTGAACAGATTTTG
>NW_025781773.1:0-44598 GCF_021130785.1 Homalodisca vitripennis | reverse complement strand
TTTTGTGTTAAGTACATACTAATGAAGTTTGTTTGACAACCATTGCACACAGACCACTTTTCTGAAAGAATGTCTAATCATGTAAACATGTTGTTAAATTCGTTACTTTTACCAATAATAAAGGAAAAAGAAATTAAAAGTGGACACACAGAAGTTTTTTAAAAACTTTCAATGAAGAAGAATAATAGGTATACAAAATATGGGTTACATACCGAAAATCAGAATCAGCAAGACGTTCATCTCGCGATAAGGAATATGCCAATTATCCTTATTTTTAAAAGTAATAAATACAGTAAGGAGTGTATTATTTTATTATAATATTATTTTATCAATCCCGTAGCGAAGGTCAAAGCAATCCTCAACTCAACCTAAGAATGGAAAGGTTTGATTGAATCCAGGAAAGGAAAGAAAGAAAAATCAGGTAGTAAATATTACAGTTTGGAAAGCTATATATATAAGCCTACCTCTAGAGTATGAATGGGATATGGTTAACTTCCAAAATCGAACACAAATAAAACAGTTTTAATTTCTACTCGGAGAATGTAGTTGCGTACCAAATCGTTTGAGAATAGAACTGTTTGGGCTGGGAAGCTCCTTGCTCTTAACATTGGAGAATAACTATTTACTATTAAGTAACCTCCGGCACGATTACAGGTTTCCTAGAGCACTACAGTTCTCAGTGAGAATCCAAGTGATACTTCGTCAACAGTGTGTGTGACTCTAAATTTCTGAAGAAAATCCAACTTAGATTTTTTCAGTGAATATTCAACAGAATTCGCTAGTGTTGCGTTTTGGTTCTGTATAAATGGTAGTTCCTAGGTCTGACCGTAGAGAACCACGCTGTAAAACCGATGTTAGAGTGATACTTCTTTGTTTTAAAAATTCTGTGCTGCTTCCCTTGTAACGCCTAATTGAGATCGAGCCTGCTCGCTAAATTCGAACGAGTTGCCTAACAACAAGAGTATGTCGCTGTAATGAAAATACGTTATTGATATGTTGAGAACCATTATTTTATCCATACTTTCGAAACTTATGCTTATAGAGATTCCATACAGAGAACACATCATGGTTGATTTCATCGTCCTGATGACTCAACTGGTGCTTTATCCGATGATTGTTACAGTGAAATGTCTTCTTTACAAAGGAAACAGCCTGTGGTATATTGATGTGGAAAAGTTGGAAATAATACAGGGAAGGTATGAGTGGAAGTACGTTGGATCCCCATAGTCTCCTTTACTTCATCCACCTTCCGTACGAGTGTTGCAGAACCGTTGCTTGAACTTATGCAGCTCCTACAGCTCTGATGGTCTTCTGACGTGCATATGGTTGCGTGATAGAATTCTACTTATTGTTCACCTGACCAGTCGTTATGTAAGACCAAAATTACCCAGGATTTTATGCTTTTACACAGTGGTACATCATGTATTTAAGCATATTGGGTGGTTATTTTCAACAACAAAACAGTACCTCTGGGGCGCACCAACCTCAATGCCAGTTTTCTTGGTAATCAAGCTGAGCCTCGTCCGAAACGTGGTAAACTTTCATGGTATGAAATATGTTATTCATCACAGAATACCACTCACTAACTTTTAAATGATAATCACATCACAATAGTGGTAAATAGGCATCAAATCCAACAGAATAAGTCAGAAACTGTTACAGCTGCACAAAACCTTAACAAACGAAGTTGAATGAAGTGCTAGTTGTCAACCCTCGCAGACAAGTCTGGGTGTATGAACAACCCAGCACGGCTCCAACGTTAGGTAGTTGTCAGGTTAGTATTTATAATATTGTTCAATATTACAAGGTAGGAGTACACCACACCACAAGTCTCATAATAGGCTTCGCTTAGGTTTGCAAGTTTATTAATTTGCACCCATAATGGACAAAATTGATAACAAGTGTAATCGAGAGTCCACACACACACGACAATCATACACGCAAGTAAGTCAGAAGAAAGCTGGTTGCCAACTAACACAATGCACCAAAGAGGATCGATGTATTGGTTGTCGCTACACCCCCCCACATAAGCAATCAAGGAGAGAGGTCTTACGCCAACAACTATATCATGCGTGAGCTTGAGTATACAACCACTACATCAAACCAATCTCTGGGAGATCAGTTCTAAAACCAGAAGAGCATCTGACTATTGATCAAACAGAATGTGACGACTGAGGCTGGGTATATAACAGATTGGAGAGACCTGCACTAAGCAATCAATCTCGCACTCAAGAGGAAAGGAGGCTTGCGGTTCAAACATAAATATAAAATAGCTCCTCTCGGCAAGCTGGATTTCAACCAGTTGCTGACTGTTTATCTAATTTTGTGTGTGTTACTTTCCTATAAGAATCAGATCAGTTGCACGTATCCAAATCGACGACAATCAATCGTATTAATCGTATTCGTATCTGTAATCGAATGATTACAGTTTTTAACCCTTTACAAAATTTTTAGCCTAACCAGTCTTATGCAGTTTGTTATGTAAAAAGTGGAAAGTAAAATACGTGGAGATTAAACTGCTCATAAAGACCTCCGAACGTCATCCCATGTAACATGACAGAAAGTTCTGATTTCATCCAGCCCACTTCCATTCCTCATTTATACAACATACGTATAACATTTATGCAATTGAAGGCCGCCAATACTGTAATGTAAAAGTCAAAATATGAACTTTTAAACATTTCAATCACATCCTCCTTTTAAAGGTAGGCTGTTTATTTTACACTCTACATTTTACTCCTTTCATTAACGAATAATGTGTTTCATTAAATACTTAATCTTTTCTAGGACAATTTACATTTTATGACAAAGATTACAAGAGCATAAAGACTTTTCCATCGTATACACCACAAGTCGTGATTCTGGAAAGTTTTATTTCAATATGAAAATTATTCCTATATTATAATCAATGGGCCTAAGATTATCCATGTAAAATTTAAGTACAATCGGATAGTTTTTAAATTATCTGGTAACATACACACTAGAACACACAGATAGACACCGATTTTATATAATACTATAGATATTTATGGACTTGGCTTCATCAAATATTATAAACTAATTTTAATTACCTGCCAAGTTCAATTATAATAATTTATACAATTCAAACAGATGTTAACTCAGTTTAGTGTTAACTCAGTCAAACAGTTAAAGTCAGTTATAGTTTACAAATATTTTGTTACTTGCAGAAGCTTTTCCCTGTCTGGATTTGTTTTATGTTTTTTCAGGGGGGGGGGGTTTAATCAACTATAGTAAAACGGCATAATATATTACATCATAAGTGTGTTCACTGTAAAGCTAAAGATGCCGACTTTAGTCTCTTTGGTCTACTATGAAGATAAATCCAAGGACATTTCAGACGTATTTATAAAAACAGTGTCACCCTCCGACTTCAGGACTCCATCTTTAAACTTAAATCTAAAATGGATCAAAAGATTTGGAATATCTTTCAGTAATTATCAATTGTCTCAGGATTGCTTTAAATGTCATTTCAAAAAGAATATGCTCATGGTGTACCAGTTTTTTAAAATTAATTTGCGTGCGAAATCACGGGCAACTGATAGTAACATATAAAAATATTAAAAATCTTACAGGACTTCTTTAATACTATCAGTTAACCTACATGTAACCAATATAATTATGATATATTCACTATGTAATTACTGAAGTGCTTTTACTTTTAACCTCACATTCTTAGGGGACACACTGTTATAATTTAAATACAATATTAACAATTGAATCAATATAACAAGGTAGGAGTACACCACACCACAAGTCTCATAATAGGCTTCGCTTAGGTTGTATGTAAAAGTTCAGGTCTATAACTCATTTCATTCTCAATGTGTCAAGAGGACAGATATACAGATAGACATCATACAGAAAAGAACTTTCTGAATCTCCCGGCAAACAAAAGAGAGATTGTGTCGACTTACTGAGTAATGGGCTTCCCTAACGCTCAGCCAAAA
This sequence comes from Homalodisca vitripennis, assembly GCF_021130785.1. Classification (NCBI taxonomy): domain Eukaryota; kingdom Metazoa; phylum Arthropoda; class Insecta; order Hemiptera; family Cicadellidae; genus Homalodisca; species Homalodisca vitripennis. The sequence continues at coordinate 40,633 of NW_025781773.1, read as the reverse complement.
TCCCAAGGAGCTACATGCACAATCATCGAACTCAGTGTTGCCTACATAGAAACGAAGATTCATGCAAAATTCAAGTCTACAGGTCAGTTCGTGTACGAGATATCGTGCGGACAAAGAAACAGAAATTAAAAGTTTTCACTCTTTCGCTAACGCTCAGTCAATTAATACAAAAACCTAACATTTGCATAATTAATTATGCATGTAGGTTGTATCAAATAAGGTTATTACTAAAATATTCGAAAAAATTTGGGTTCAGGCGTAATTGCAACACCTCATCTGCGACAGCATTTGCACTAAAGAAAATCTTCCCTCGATGCTAGTGAACACACTCTGCAACTGTTCTATGGTTTAAGCAAAGCCTTCGACGTGGTCGACCATTACATCCTTCTAAATAAATTACAAAAATCCGTAGGATCTTGCTCAATTGGTTCCACTAATACCTTGTTGGTAGAGTCCAGTGTGTTTAAATCAAACTTTGTGAAAACACCTACCAATCAGACATTGCAGCTATAAAAACCGGAGTACCTCAGGGCTCAGTGCTGGGACCCTTGTTGTTTCTTTTGTATATCAATGATCTCCCAGACTATCTCATTATTAATAATCGCAATAAAGATTCACGTACGTTTGCGGCGAGTGCCGCTACAGTTTTGAATTTGGCGCGCGTTATCCGTCTGTTGCCGCGAACGCTATAGCCAGCTGCGCCGACCTCTAGCCTTTAGCTCAAACAATAGGAGCCTCCTACCATCCGGAATTCTTCCGGACAGGTTCTGGTAGGATGGTTCCTGCTAGGTATTCAGGCTGTGACCGGAGGTTGTGCACAGAGGAGTCGTTGTGCAGCCTTCGAGCAGGGTGGACCGGGAGAAGTTAGCGTGGGTGGTCTAGATTTTAAGTAGTATTTTGTTAGGGAACCTTTCGGAACTATACCCAAATTATTAGTATTTATTTAGTCATCAAAGCTGGTTAGGTTTTGGAATAGACGGAATCTAGTGGCGGATCCACGGATTATTCCTCTATAAGGTCCCACCTTCCGGTCGCGACGCCACGAGGTCGCAGATATTGGTAGCGCGAGCCGTCCGCCTCGGATTCCCAACACCATTCCTAACCAGCATTAATTTTTAATTTCACGCTTTCCGTCCATTTTTTTTTAGTTTTCGTATTAACAGTGGTAATTTCTCAAACTATGGCGTAAAACACCCCAGGGCAGCGACCGACGCCACGAGGGAAGCAGCGACCTTCGCCAACAGAATCAGATAACTAAATTAGTTCTAGTCATTTAAAATAAGCTTAAAGTATAAACCGTTATTACTTGAATTAATTTAAACATTTATTTTATTGTTCACAGTTTAACTTTAATAATAAAATTTCATAGTTCAACCTTAATAATTTAATACTTTTTTGCCCTTTTTATAAAGTATTTCTTAAATATAAATATATTCTTAAATATTTCTTAAATAGTATTTTTTTAATAACTAATAACAGTAAAGTCTCATTTAAGCTTTAACTAAGCAGAGTTACGACTTGTTTAACCAAGTTCTATAGTTTTCTTTTATACTAGTAACCTGAAGTACACTTTGTATTAGACTGTAACACCATTTTTTTCACTAATTATAGGTGTTATGCAGTATTTTTCTTTGTTAACTTTTATTTACATAACTGTCCATTTATTTATTACAGCCACAACTCCTTTTTCAAGTTTTTCATAAGGGATTAAGTCTTTTAAAAATTATTATCACGGAGTTCGTAATTTCCGTCTGTCTGTCTGTTTCAAACAAGAATTTCTCGTTTCGTTTCAAGACAGTTTCAATATTTAAATTTGTCATTTTTTCCTTGTGATTATACTTATAGTTCTAAGCTCGCAATTGTTATAAATTATTTTACTTCATATTTTTATCCGAATTAGATCTTCTTATTTTTGGAACTGCAGTAATATTTTTCGACGCAAGTTTAGTCAGTTTGCTGTGCACGTAATTGAGTAAGCAGAGTTCCTCAGATCCGGTTTTTGTATCACTCCGTAGATAACGAAGTCTAATTATGTTACTCTACAATATAGATTTTACTACTACTGTTAAGCACGAATATTTTATTATTTCCGGTCAATGTTTTAAGGTAATACGTACGTTATCTTTGTAAGTAAATGGTAATTTGTTTTCGTTTTCACTTAAATAAATTGTAAACCGAATGATTTCTTTAAATTATTTTACGACTTAGCCTTATATACGTTTAGATGTTGGTTATATTAGTTAGTGTTAAACCCATAATAATAACTGGTGCTTTTGTTTTGTGTAAATTACAGCTTGCGACGATCATTTGTAACTAACCTTGAGTTACGAATACAGGTAAGGTAGTTGGTGACTTTGTTATTTTTGTTATAGCCAATATTTTATCTTCGGTAGAATCTTAACCTTTGTGTTCCAAATATCGCTTCTCTTGGAAATATGTTTGATGTTGGATACGAGCATAAGTCTGGACAACACCCTCCAAACTATGAAATAATTGATAATGTCTTAGTTTATAAAACCCTTCCCAGAGCAGACCGCGTGTTGTTGTTCCCAAAAAACTACACCACATGCTATTTGCCATGTATCACACGTCCCCAGTTGGAGCACATTTGGGAATCTCCAAAACACTAAATCGGTTAAAAAGAATATTTTACAGTTCTGATCTTACTACAACAATAACTAACATGGTTAAATCATGTTTGCAGTGCCAGCGCTGTAAGCAAGCCCCAAACACAAAATATGGGTATCTATCGTCTGATTTAGCACAAAGACCTTTTGAAAAGATCATGATCGACTATGTTGGTCCTCTCCCTAGAACTAAACGTGGTCACCAGTGGCTACTAACCATTGTAGACGCATTTAGCAAATATTCAGTCATGATCCCTACTAAGAATTCAACAGCTCTAACTACAGTAAATGCCCTTAAACGAGGCCTATTTTCCTACTTTGGGTTTCCCCAGTCTATTGTCTCTGATTCTGGCAGTTGTTTCAAATCTCATCAGTTCAAAAACATGTGCAATGAGCTCGGGATTAAACACATTAGGACTTCTCCTTATTACCCGAAAAGTTCGCACGCTGAACGTGTGAACAAAAACATCGGAGTTGCCTTGCGAATTTTCCACCACAAAGACAATACTCAGTGGGATGAAAACCTACATTATTTTCAAACCGCCTTTAATTCTTCTAAACACGAGAGCACTGGCACTTCACCCTCTGAAATATTTTTGGGATACACTATCCGCACTCCTTTGGAAAATAAATGGAATCTTGACCAACTTCTAGAACCTAATTCTGAACCAAGAAACATGGAACAGAGATGGAGTAAAGCTCTAGACAATCTGATCCGTGCTAAGGATAAAGTATCCAAACAGTATAATAAAGGTCGAGCACAAGTTCCCTTTAGAGTGGGTGATACAGTAATGTATCGACTATTTAACCTGAGTAATGCACCCAAACACATCTCAGCCAAGTTGCAGCCTATGTGGTCTAAACCTTTGGAATTTGAGACCTTTACTTCCCCTGTAACAGTTGCCTTGCGTGACCCAAAAACCAAGAAATTTGTGAGGTCAGCACATGTATCCCATATTAAAAAGTGCATTCTCCCAACTCCACGACAATGATCTGCCACTAGATATTTCCTCTATTCCGAAAAAGCCATTGTGATATTAGGTTTAATTTGAGTTTATTTTCATTCTTCTTTCATTTTACACCTTACAAATAACATTTCCTTTTCTTTTTCTACTCTTCTTTGGGACCCTGCATTGGTGGCTCTGCCTGACGCTGAGGTGGATTTGGCTAAGGAGTTCACCTGCGTGTGCTCTCCTCTTGCTACCTGGTGTTGGGTTTGGCAATTCTGATGTTTGGTCCAAACTGTCTACTATACACGGGGATGGGTGGTTATGAGATCTGCCGTTTAGATTTTGTTTGTTTGAAGTATTTACAGCTTCCATGATTTAGCATTTATTTATATATTTTTTCTGTAATCAATATTGGGAGCAGCGACAGTCTCATTGCCTCCTATGCGCAACCCCAAACACACTTCATTAACACATCTTTAACTATCTCTATCCTTTTAATTAATTTTTTTTTGGTTAAGTTATAACTTAAGGCAATTAGGGATAGAGAATAATTTGTATCGATAAATGCTTTAGAACCGACATTATTGAGCATTTCCCTTATAGTCGACTTTTCAACAAAGTTTTCTCCTATATACAACTAGGCTAAAGCTATAGCGAAGCACTCACGCCAGTTAGTCAATCGTTATTTATTGCTATAAATGTTTATCTCTGTGTAATTTAGTGTTCGTGTATGGTTTTTCGTGATAGATATTACTTTGTATTTTCGAGCATGCGTGTTACGACCTTATAATGGTCAGTTATATGTATATTTATTTGTATGTGTTAGTTATACAGAGTGGTTATCCTATCCACATATTAATGGTTATTACCAATCATTTCCTGGCCTACTAACTCTGAGCCAACAGGAGTTTTTTTTTCTCTTGAGTTATTGTTTGTTGGCCCATTCCTTCTCGATCTGAACACTCCATTTAGGGAATACTACTCGCCATATGTCACCAAACAATCTTGAAAAACTAATAGGGTAGATAAGTTTAAAGAACTTGTTAGCAGACCAATTCTCCTCTTTCCTTGCCTTTTATGACTGTAGTCACTAGGAGACCTCATCATTTAGATTTGGATTTATTTTTCCAATGGCCATTTCATCTTTTCACCACCTTTCCTGTATTTCAAATATTGAAAGAATATGAACAAACAATTAATTGTATATGTTCTTCCAGAGAGGTCATGGGGACCTTTCACTCCCTCTCATTCTGCGTCCGGTAGATTGGCTTGTTGGCAGCAGGCTTGTCTCCCGCTGCGGGAGGGGGGGAGGGAAGTAAGGGGAACAGGACTAGGATTATGGCCAGCTACGATGGAAGAAATATTCTATGAGTTACACAAGACTAAATTTTCCTTAACTTCTCCTTTCCTACTTGGCCTATTTTTGAAGGGAAATCTGAGTCTGATGATGGGGCTGAATGAAGGTTGTGATTCTCAGTCAAACACGGTTTCCAGAATACTGATTCCTTTTACCTAGACTATCTTCTATAATTTAATTAAACTTTTTAAAGAAGCCCAACCTTAACCTTGGAAGAGAGAAGTATTTAGCAGGTATGTGACATATTGGTGATAGATAGATCTTAGTTGCTTTCCACTTATGGGTTGAATTTGTCTGTGGTTGAGGACTGGAGCTGTTCAGCGAGAATGGGCGCGGTTTCTGCACCGCCTTTCTGCATGGTAGTGTTATTTGAATATTTTAGTAAACTCTGCGTTCTAGTTTAAGATTTTTGGCTCAATTTAACTTTAACTGGTTCACTTCCAAATAACTTTCCTCTCACCCTTTCTACCACTCTTAATGGCTAAGCCTTCGAACTCCTCGGAGAAGGAGGGGAGGATGCGGCGAGTGCCGCTACAGTTTTGAATTTGGCGCGCGTTATCCGTCTGTTGCCGCGAACGCTATAGCCAGCTGCGCCGACCTCTAGCCTTTAGCTCAAACAATAGGAGCCTCCTACCATCCGGAATTCTTCCGGACAGGTTCTGGTAGGATGGTTCCTGCTAGGTATTCAGGCTGTGACCGGAGGTTGTGCACAGAGGAGTCGTTGTGCAGCCTTCGAGCAGGGTGGACCGGGAGAAGTTAGCGTGGGTGGTCTAGATTTTAGTAGTATTTTGTTAGGGAACCTTTCGGAACTATACCCAAATTATTAGTATTTATTTAGTCATCAAAGCTGGTTAGGTTTTGGAATAGACGGAATCTAGTGGCGGATCCACGGATTATTCCTCTATAAGGTCCCACCTTCCGGTCGCGACGCCACGAGGTCGCACGTTATCTCTATTTGCTGATGACACTTGTTTAATTTCTAATTACACTATGATTATTTTTTCCCATCACTCTTTCACAGCCATCCTCATCAAGACTCTCAGATGGTTCTCCTCTAATGAGCTACTCGTATATATTCTTAAATCTATCAAAAACACTCATAACTGAATTTAATACTCAGAGAACATCAAATTTATCCCCGCTAGTTTATCTGATTGACCATCGTCTTGATTGCGTACCTTCAACTAGATTTCTTGGACTCCTCGTCGATTCTAATTTGAGATAGGACTCTCATGTAACCAAATTGGTTAAAACAGTTGAATTCAGCCACATGTTCCCTGACGTTCCTTTCCTCATTTTCATTAAAGTTCTCAAACTGGGTTTTATTGGCTTATGTGAATCGAGGGCTTTGAACTCTGGGGCTATTCCAACAGAGCATTGTTTAGTAGAATTTTCTTCCAACAAAAGAAGGCTTTGAGAGTCGTCTAGGGCTTAGGGCAGGACAGTTGTAGGGATCATTTCCGATCAAGTTGAATCCTTATATTGGCTAGTCCCTTATTTTATCATACAGTACTATTTGTTTACGAACATAAAGAAAGATTTTCAGTTCCTGATCACAAATACCACAGAAGGCACAAAATAGATCTATGGTAGACAAACTTAGATTTACTGTGTTTAAACATTCAATATTTTACTTTGGACCAAATGTTTTAACTTAATTCCAATGCATATAAAAAATATAATGAGCATGTATATTTCCAAGTTCCTCCTATGGGCTCACTTGGCCGGAAAGGCTTTCTGCATTCTTCTGGAGGTCCTTGATGACCCTACATGAAGTCAGCATGTCAATTTGTAAATACACTTTACATGCATGTAGAATCTATTTTTTAGCATCACTCCTTCTTAAGTTAATTTTATTTATCTAATGCAACTTCTGTGCGTTCTGACCCACTAAAAAACTGTAAAGTTCATCTCTGTCAATAAAACGAGTACTTTTTATTAGGATCTACATCTGTTCGTTAGTTTATTTTTAATACTTGCATATACCTTAAAGTTTGGAATTCCAATACAAATCGCTGGGGTCTAGATAATGTTAGCACAGTGTCGATATATTGAGATTCTAATCCTATTAGTCGATGGTCTGATGGTATAACTGATCAAATTTATCAGCGTATGATTCCAGCTAACCGAGGAGAGGCTTGGTCAATATTTTAACGGTAACTTGCGTGTTTTGTTTTTCATACATTGTCCTTTTTTATTAACTGTGCCAACAATTACGAGCTTTTAATGCTACCCGTATTATAATTTTAATCTGAAAAAAATCATTATGACTTTGTTATTAGTATTTAATACAAAAAACTAATTGTGTTTAACAATATATTAGTATTTCTCAAATCTATTTTCAAGGATCTCCGGTTCTCGCCACATTATTCCATTGTTAAAACCATTGCTATCTTGAAATATACCGGCATCTTCAGCCAAGAAACATTAAATTGAAACAAACTATACAGATTTTTTAAGTCCATTGAAGTCATATAAACTTAAAAAAACACCGTTTTGTACATGTATTTGGAGATCTTTCCTGATTTAGTATCGTTTATCAGAGAAACAAACATATAGTTAATTTACAAATATAACGACACACCTCGTTGGTTCATTGTATGACTAAAGACTTTAACTTATAATTTTGAACATTATATATGAAACTCCAATGTAATGTATTCAACTACCTAAACTAATATTTGAGACTCTAAACTGAAGATTAAGTACGTTACTGCAAGAACTGAATGATATGTTATCCTAAAACCTCGTATTATATCACATATACATTTAACACGTAACATTGCGTTGCACGGAAAGCCAGAAACGGTTGTTTGAATATTCACACAGACAGATACATTAGGACCACAAAGTAGAGATAACAATGTGCTTATGGAAACCAAACACGCACGCTCGTGTTATCGTTTCGGGGCTTCTCGATTTGTGACTTATTGGATTTTTGAAAACTAACACTATATAGACCAACTAAACAACCCAAAAATATGTTGAAAAGTAAATATACACCACAATTTAAATTAATTACATAACTATATTGCAAGTTAAATAATGAATGCTTTAATATTTTGGCTAAATAAAAACAAGCGAGAAATCTGGTTGCGTGTTGTAAAACCATGCCAGATATAATCGTTTGTAATTTATAACTATGCGCGGCTAAAGCACGTACCAATAATAATAGTGAGTTATTTACGAGTATTTACGCTATTCGTTTAATTTATAGTGTTTTATATTGAAATAACGAGTAAACAGAGAAATTTATCAATTATTACCGAACAAAACATGTATTAGAAACCAAGAATTAAAAGACTTTGCTAATATATATTTATTTATTTTAATATTACATGGTTATTAAATATTTTCCAAAGAAGTTGAAGTAGATAGTGAGAAGAAGACTCTCAATGAGCAAAAGTCGAGTTTAAACACAAACTTGCTGACTAACAACTTAATTAACTGGTGTAATATTCTTCAGAACTCACTTTTAAGAGTTAATTACTATCCAAACACTGTATTAGGATTTATAATTCCATCTGCTATAAAAATTACTTCTTTAATTTTAATTCAATAGGTGTTCAATCATTACTTTGAAATAAAGCGTTAAAAATTTCTAGGCCTATAGTATTAACGACATCCAAATAACTTGGATGTATAATTTCAAACAATCTGGATTCCTTTATATTAACAAATTAAAAATTAAACATTCATAAGCTAATGACCAAAAGCAATACAAAATCTGTGTAAAATGAAATATACCTATACCTAAAGCTGATTTTACAAACTTTATAAAATGTGATATGTAGTTTTCTAAAGCACAGGAAGAGAATATTGCTCTTTGTTAACAATTTTCATGTATCATTTTTGTATTGCTGTTACCAGTTCAGTCCTATTACAAAGCTTTCTTAAGGTCTTTGTTTTACAGCAAGTAACTTCTTTCCTATAGATATCTTTTATGAAATAAAATAGTTTTTACTAATGTGTAAAGGTTTAAGATCTAACTTTATTTGTTACTAATAATTACTATGCAAATAATATATCTTAATACTTCAGAAGATCTTTACTTTTTAAGTAGATTTTCAAATCACTTTAAAGACAATAATCGGAAATATAAAAGATATGATCTAAAATAGTAAATGGGACTTAGACCAAATTGCTGTGCACTTCTCAAACGCAAGTATATAATCAATGTTAGCCCCTGTTTTTTTTAAGTATAATCATTTGCACCTGAAAGGAAACATAATTAACATAGCAATAAAGTAGTAACATTAACACATGGAGCCCAAAATCCACTCTATATTATCCACTTACGATGATTAATCAGCCCAGTTATTAAGCTAATGGCCGTACACTGTCGAGTTTGATACGTTCCGACCCACTGAATATGTTTGCGTTTTACTCCCAATCAGATATTTGCTGTATTACTTTCCTGTGAGACAAACTGTATAGCATGACAAATATTTTAACACACATTGAAAAACCCTTTTTAACGTTTGCTTTGCAAGTATGGCACTTTGATTTTACGTTAGTGTGTCGTAATTTTGCTCACATTACTTTGTAGTACGTTATATAACAGATATCCTTTTTTAACGCCATCTTAAAATGGACTTCATGTCAGTAATGCACACTGGGAGTCCATAAGCCAATTTGCATTGTGTATGGACACAACCGATTTTTTCTTGAAATCGGTAAGAAATAAATCGATCGTCAGCCCGGCTAGTTTCAATACAGGTCGAATGGGAGAGTACCGTATCAAAAGAGTTAAAAATATGACATGATATTTTTTTTCATTTTGTATCTTTATTAGCTTGACTAGTTTAAACCATCAGTCAAACATGTAAATAAAATGTTATTATTTTTGTGTCTCACGCTCTGTTTGAAGTGAGTGTATCAAGCTAGAAAAATAATTACCTGAGAAAAAAAATGTTCGTTTCAGATTTTAATCCTTTCGGTACTCTCCCATTTCGACCTGCATCAGAATTAATGTGGCTGACGATCGATTTCTTTCTTGGGAAAGTTTTCCTTATCTATTTGAAGAGAAACTAGATTGTACTATTACAGTGCAAATCTGCTCTCGAATCGTAAACAAAAATACTAACCACTGTATTGTGTTTTGTTATGACTTAACCGATGTAAATCAAATTCAAATTCAAACCTTTTATTACCGTAAACAATATACATTATATGGTAAAAGTCAGCCATTTAGTCTAAAAATTTTGCAAACATACCACAGTGTCACATTCATACATACATATTTTGCATTCATCAATTCAAGTCACTCGCCAATTTTCACCATTTTCAACGCCAGGGTCTATTTTCAAAATGGGTGGTCTCCGAGTTACATGCCAAAAACTCGCCGGCATTATAAAATGCCATTGACGCTAAAAAGCGTTTAAGACGGGTTTTTAACGCCTTAGGCGTTGGTGCATTTTTAATGGAAGCTGGCAATCTGTTGATAAAATGGACACCTGCTTGCGAAGGCAAGTGTTCGTAAACCACCGTTCTATGTTTTCCAGAACGGTAGTTGTCTCTGCCTCTTGTCTCATATCCGTGCACGTCACGGCCCCTCAACTCGGTACATTTGGACATACAGAATGAAACTGTTTCCAGGTTGTACAGACAGGGCAGAGTCAACAGTTGCAAGTGTTTGAAGGCTGGTCGGCACGACTCTCTAAAACTCAATTTTGCAATTATTCGAATCGCTTTCTTTTGAAGTTTGAAGGCTCTCAAAAATTGATTGTTTGCACTAGAGCCCCACAACACCAATCCGTAGGTAAGATGTGGGTAAATCAGACCATAATATGCCGTCATCAGTACTTGACTCGGGCAGTATTTGGCTAAAGACCTCATAACATAAATGCCTGAGGCTAATTTGGTACAAATTGAGTCGATGTGAGCATTCCATGTCAACCCTTGATCAAGGTGTATTCCAAGGAATTTAGTGGATTCTGTTTCTTCTAGATCGGAGTCTGCCAACATTATGGCAGGCCCACACCCAGAATCTCCACTTCGCAAAGAGAAGTTCAAAAAATTGGATTTTGAGGCGTTTGTTGTGAGATTGAGACTTTAGAAGTGTTGGACGCAATTACTCAGGTCAACAAAAGCCTGCTGTTCCAACACTTCCTTTGATTTTCCATTGAAACAGAGAGTCGTGTCATCAGCATACTGCACGAGTCTCCCGTGCAGTAGTGATGACTCTATATCATTGACATAGACCAGGAAAAGAATTGGACTGAGTATGGAGCCCTGAGGAACTCCATACTTTATTTCTATTGGTGTTGAAAGTTGGTTTGATATTTGAACCACTTGGGTTCTGTGGCTTATGAATGAACTGAGCCACGAAAGAGGCACTCCTCGAATGCCATGCGATTCCAGCTTGTCAAGCAGTATACTATGGTCAACACAGTCAAACGCTTTGGATAAGTCGAGAAACACACTTAAGGTGGGGTTTCGACTTTCTAATCCCTCTACAACTCTTTCGACTAGTCTCACTACTGCATCTACCATCGATTTGCCCTTTCTGAAGCCCCATTGGTCATCAGAGAGCTGGTTGTGACTATTAAGAAATCCAATCATTCTTACCAAAAAGAGTTTTTCAAACATTTTGCTCAGAACTGGCAAAATGGAGACAGGCCGATAGTTATTGATGGAATATGGGTCATCCTTTTTGAATATAGGAGTTACTTTGGCCATTTTCAGGAGTGAGGGAAAAACTCCTGTTTGGAAAGACAAATTCACTAGTTGAGCTAGGGGGCTCAGAATGTGATGGGAACACTTTTTATGAGCCACATGGACATTAAATTAAGATCGGTTGATTTTTTTAGCTGGGAGCTGTTGGATAATTTCGGTTAGCTCTTTCTCAAGAACTGGCGCCAACATCATAGATGCTGCTGGGCACTGTCTTCGCGTTTGGGTAACTTGGGGCTCAGACGGCCGAGGATCCAGCCCACAAGCAACAGATGCAAAAAAAAAAAACCCGTTAAACTCATGGGCAACCTCGGCTTCGTCCTGCACCAATCTATCTCCAATTTTCACTTTGATTTGTTTGGAAGTTTTGGATTTATTGTTAATGATATCCCACACAGTTTTGGAAACGTTTTTGGAATAAAAGAATTTTACTCGAGACATCATATGCTTTCAATATCAATCAATTTTTAGTGCATCAGACTCTTTACATTATCATATTACAACGAATTGAAAAAAACTTATCAGTATTATATGAATATAATAATATTCATTATAATTGATTAAATTCGTATTATTTTCTTTAATACTTTCTAAAACTTCGAAAATATACTTTTTAGCAATTGAAAAATCTCTTTGTTTTCCGTAAAACGAATTAATAAATCCATATCTTTATGATTATAGTAGAAATATTGATTAAAATAAGAATAAAAATGTCTGATTGTTTATGTGTTTGCAATTTCCTTTCAAAATCATTCGTGAACAATTTATGTCTGTGCTAAAACTTCTTTAGATATACGATAACAATGTAAAAGTTAGAAAATTTAATTTTTACTTAAAGAAGATATCATAGTTTTGAAATTTGAGAAATTGCAGAGATCTTGTAGAGTCCGTTTATCACACTTTATATAGAACAAATTTGGCTATTTAGTAAAATAATTATTTATTAAAAATTTATTTTTCATAACATTTTAATACATTTGTGAGAATTAAATGCAAACTTTGTAAAGAGATATTGTAAAAACTGATACATATATATCATTCATTTTCATGGCTCCTATAAAGGAAAATGTAATATGTGATCTTACAGATATGTTGATGGTATTTGAGACAGTACTTGCATCTCAACATAGAATGGGCCCAGAAGTGAACTAGGAATGACAATATACAAATTATATATTTATGATTAACGTGTGTGTGTGTGTGTGTGTGTGTGTGTGTGTGTGTGTGTGTGTGTGTGTGTGTGTGTGTGTGTGTGTGTGTGTGTGTGTGTGTGTGTGTGTGTGTGTGTGTGTGTGTGTGTGTGTGTGTGTGTGTGTGTGTGTGTGTGTGTGTGTGTGTGTGTGTGTGTGTGTGTGTGTGTGTGTGTGTAGTTCGCGCGCGCATTCAATTTTCAATAAATTAATTTTCGAAAATATATAAATCTGCCTAGAACATGAGGAGAAAGAAAAGTTGTTGTCTATCATTTTGTCTTAGCCAGGAAATTCTTGTAGTAGAGTTTTAGTCTCATACACTGGCTGGAAGAGAGTACTCGAAGAGAGACTAAGGCTCTCAATCTTCCATTGACTACGTTGTAACAATGACAGCTGAAATCTGTTGTCTATCTTGTGTCTGAAGAGACAAAATAACGAATTTCTTCTGAACTTAACGGATTGTTCATTTCAGAAACTATGATATCCGCCATTTAGATGGCTGGCTGCTAAGGCATAGTGGGTAGCACCACTGCGCTATGTACTTCGATTCCCTTGGGAAAACTTGCGTTGAGCAAAGGAGTATATACTCCATCTAGTGAAGCTGTTTCGACGTTCTTTCGTCTCTTCAGACACAGACAGACAGCAGATTTCAGTTGCCACTGTTACAGCGTACTCAATGGAAGATTGAGAGCCTTGTTCTCTACGAGGTTGTACTCTACAGCCTAAATCTATTGTTCGGCTGTTGTTTCGCTAATCGTACTAACAAAGGAAGTGTTTGAACGTCTATTTAAGATCCATCCTCTGTGACAAATAGTCCTTATCTAATCTGCCACTGGAAAGACGTGCAGCTGTCTGTATCAGTGCACATGTCTATAAAAACGGAAAAACCGTTGCAACTCTGGTTTGTAATTTTTCACTCTGGCTCTTCTAAATGTGATAGTTATATATACATTTGTTCATTTTAAAATGTCTGTATTTTAAATAGTACACCCTGCTAAACATTAGACCAATAGAAATCGAACAGACTACCTACGCGATTGCAGTATGGTTTTGTACAACTCTGTTGAAGATTCGTATTGAACTACAGCAGACAATAACCTCAGTTTCAACTGGAATAGCGCTGTGAAATTTCCATTGCGGATATTTGCTGCCGGGACGGGCCCGGATGCAGAACACAATAGCTCGGTTGATCAGTTACTGCCGTGTCCTAGCAACCGCTCAGCTGGCAGGTGTGTGATCACCATGCCGTCGACTATCGCTCACTATGCTGGATAAGCATGATGGAATTCTAAAAAATAAAACAAATAAGTAGAGTATATGCCATTTTTCAAAATATCCATAAAACTATTACTAACTCAGCTGTTTCAATATCTTTTTACATTACATTATATTGTTGCCAGGATGCAATAAACTCATTAACTAAATAAAGTTGGCGAGCTACAGTTAAGTGAATAAACCTGTTACACACGTATTGAAAATAACTTCAACTTTCCGTACGCCTTTCGGTAAAAGAAACTGTTAACTTACAATAAGTCTTCTTACCAGCCTGTTAAACTCTCTCAGTACCAAATCTGAAGCGAAATAATTTAAAATTTCATATTAATTTTGTATACTTTAAATTTTAATACCCTACCTTGAAAATGTATATTCTACCTTTCTTCTTTAAGAAATAAATATTAAAAGCCTATATTTCCAGAAAAGGGTCACTGTTTTTAATAAACAAAGCATATTGTTATGTTCTAATAAGTTATCAAATTAAAAATTACAAAAAATAAAAGTTAAGACAAGTAATTACTTGTACTATCATAAAAATGGGGAAATCATTGCCTTCTTAATTTTATGCACATTAAAAATGAATGAATAAAACATTGTATTTAACAGGGGATTAAAAATTTTCTGCATCATGCAAGATCCACATTATTGAAAAGTGATTTGAGGTTAACGGCTGAGAATAACATGCGTAGTACCCCTGGCACTCAATTCCAAAGCGTATTGTAGTAAATATCAGATTCTTTTGTTTGAGAGTTTGTAGCTTCAAACCCTACGAGCAATCCACTTTAAATCACTAATCCTACCAAAACATTATGCAAACAATTTCAACCACGCTACCATTAATATAAAACAAGTCTGTGACCTTCTCAGCACAGATATTAGCAAGGGCGTAGATCCCGATATTGTAACGCTAATCGGTTGAAGGGATGGGTTCTTTGCTGTCTGAGACTTGTTCTAATGATAATCGTTATAACTGCTCTTCCAGCAACGTGACATTGTGGCTTTAAGCACATCAAACCTTTTAAGTAAACGATGTCGTTATCCAATCGATGGTGTATATCCCATAGGAAATATATCCTATAGTTTATGTATTCAGTGTATGGAGATATGTGACAATAACTAACAAAATTCTGGTCGAAATTCAGATACTGTGAATTTCACGACGAAATTCCAAAATTTCAAAAAAAACAAACGTCCAAGGAATAAACCGACCTTTTCCCAAGATCAAGGTAGACACTATAACAATTAGATCTTAATAATGTTTCCTGCCAAGATGGATGATAAACATGGCACCGAACTAAAATAGTGGTATCGATGGTTCTTCCAACTACACTTAATCAAACTCGATATGAGTTTCCCTTTACATTCAGAAAATAACATAAATATCTAGCACCGAACACTATCAACCAGTTCTCAATGTCAAATCTCGCATTTCAGGGCAGGATAGAACGTCTTTAACAATACAAATCAATCAATTGAATATATTCTCCATAAAATTGCGTATAAAAAAATAGTAAAAACCGCATACCAAACAATATTTCTGATACGATAAATTAACTAGTTTTCAGATTCATGCACCAACTCATCCGACAAAATGCAACGTTTGATTCATTGTAAACTGTCCGTGAGAACACAACAAATACAAGGTCAACTCTAAACTTTCTGTAAAGATTGTCTCTGTGAGTTGTGCATAGTAACAGCAAATGCTGGTTAGAAGGATTGCTAAGTGGAAAACATAACGAAACATTATAATTCGTACGCTCTTTGAATATTCAAATTGAACTCCATAGATGTAAGAATCATTTATACTTAGTATTCATTTTGAATATGTTGAAATTGATTAATATACTTATTTGCGTAATTGCACTTTCATTGCTGAACTTTGTGTATATTTAAACTGTATGTTAAAACATTACTACACCACATTTATCTGTCTTGAGATCGATGTTGGATAGAATTTAATAACTCACCTGCGTTGCCGTGTTTTAAATATGATTTAAAATCATCACATATGAGAGCGTATTACGTGGAATACTGTCTTACACAAACAGGATGCTGGAACTCGACACTCAAGATCGGCTCAGAGTTTCCACCAATTACGGTAAATTACCGAACCAAGGCCAATCTTTTATAATCGTCTAAAACTTTTTGGCCTTCACAACTTCCCCTGATATTAGGCTCATGTTTCTTCGCCACTGTCGAGGGCAAACTGATTGCAGAGTTTAAATTTGTTTTGCGAGATAATCTATCTGTACAAAGTTTTGAATTGGTATAAGATTCTGCTTTTAGTGTGTGAAGCAGGCTATTTATCCTATCATAGTCACCTCGGAGGCGTGAATTGTTATTTCCATGAATTAGACATATGAGAACTTCTGGATACGAAGATTGTTCCATCCTACCCCTTTAGTGTGTGAAGCAGGCTATTTTATCTTATCATAGTCACCTCGGAGGCGTGAATTGTTATTTCCATGAATTAGACATATGAGAACTTCTGGATACGAAGATTGTTCCATCCTACACCTTCATTGTGTGAAGCAGGCTATTTTATCCTATCATAGTCACCTGGGAGGCGTGAATTATTATTTCCATGAATTAGACATATGAGAACTTCTGGATACGAAGATTGTTCCATCCTACACCTCCTCCATTGAAGAGATTGTTGATTGGGAAGATTGTTCTCTAATACCTGACTACCTGAATTCTACTTTATCAATTGACAGTGGAATACAGTTGTATAAAGTATTCAATCCAGTTCAGGACTTTGTTGTCTTCCCTGATAATCTTTAGATCAGTAGCACTAATACATTGAACCTCTCAGGCAGAGTTAGGCTTTGTTCAACCAACCAACATTTGACCCATCACATAAAAATGCTGACGCTTCTTTTCACAACGCTTTCGGGAGGGCATATTAATCGATTTCCGGTATCAGTGTTTTTATTACGGTTGTATTCTGAGGTCATTAAAAGTTATTACGTTTTAAAATCGTGATCGAAATCACGTCAGCTTTACGTCACTGTTTTAACTATCGCTTAGGAGTTTGAAATAATGGATTTCGTTAGTATCCCTTCAAAGAATAATACTCACGACAGTAAGAAGTGTTATATTTTGAATGTCTAGTACCGAATCACTTGCTGTGGTTATCAGAACATACTTCTGTATAAAAGTAAATATAAGTTAACTGTTTGTGTTCTTTAGATACCAAACCTCTCAGCGTTCTGAGTCAATATTTCTTTAGAACTCATTAATTCAATAACTTTACCATAATTGGAGAATGTCCGATTTCGTAAGGACCAAAATTATGTAGGAGATCCGGCTTGGCGGACCGCAATTATATACGAAGGACCATGATAAGAATGATGAAACACTGTTACCTTGCACCGTCCATTGTCTGATACCTCGACACAAATGAAGTTGGGTTGATTGCAGTTCGACCTGGGTTGCTTCCAAGGAACGTTGCACTGGTGGAGTCCTTGTTGATGGGTGAAGATTCCACCTTCACTTGACACTGTTTTCGGTTCACTCACGAACGTTGAGACAAAGTTACTTTTGGCTCGTTAACAAAATAATGTCCGGCAAGGGGACTGCTAATGGCCATAGAACGGCTTACGGTTCACAAAGGACAAGACAAGGGGGCACGACCCGAACTTAGTTAAAGCTGGTGTTGACGTACAACCTAGCGAGACGGAGTCTTTAGAAGAACTGGAGAGATGCCTCGGGGGGCTTTTCTTGTCCGCGTCCTGGACGCCTGATTGGTCGACAGAAGTCACCTCATACCACGTGACAATCGGACCACTATAGATTTGGAATGCAGGTGGATGTGTGTGTGTGTGTGTGTGTGTGTGTGTGTGTGTGTGTGTGTGTGTGTGTTCAAGTTCAAGTTCAAACTCGTTTATTCAGAAAAAGACATGTTACATTTATATACTACCCTAAGGCAGCTTGCAAGGCGCGTGCGGGAATGCAGCTTACAAGTCAAAAATATTTAGTCTTTATGTTGGCAAACCAATAACAATGCGAACTAATTTGTAATACATAGATGCTATTCATAAGTCACAGATAGATTAGATATTAACAAATATAACAATAAATATGAGTGAAAAAAGTAAACAACAATATTGAGTACATTTGTGTACATGAGTGTAAATTAAAACAGCCAATAAATAAATAAATAACAATAATAAATAATTAACAATAACAAATTAATAACAACAACAATAACAATAATAAATACAACATAGAAATCATTAACAGGCATAATATAACATAAGGTGTGATAAGCATGCAAGAAATAAATAAACTATTTTAATAAATATAACAAATAGAAATAAATTATCAATAAATTATCAAGGACCAAGGTTTAATACAAACTGCACGGCTTTCATTTTAAATTTGGGTTTAGAGTCAAGAAATATACTATTACCATATACTGTAATAAACCTGTTAAATAAAGTTAACCCTGCATAACAAAACTGGTGTCTACATTTTTCTTTTGCATAATTTGGCACATATAGGAGATCATATTGAGCAGTTCTCGTTAATCGAGATGTCTGTCTTTTTGGATACTCATCTAAATACTTGTAAATATACATTAATACACATAATTTATACAACTGAAAAAAATTAAGAATATTATTATCGTTAAAAAAACTGCTTACTCTACCCATACGCCCAATGCCAAAAACTGTTCTCAATGCATTTCTTTGGCTCATAATTATAGGATTCAGTATGGTATTATACGTGCCACCATAATGTATGACACCATATCTTATCATGCTTTCAAACCAGGAGACATACAAATTCTTTAAAAATTGGCTATTCAAAAATCCTCTCATGTGGTACAAAGAATGATTAATCTGTCTTAACTTTTTCCCCAAGAACTGTATATGGTCACCCCATTTGAGATGGCTATCTATGTACAACCCTAAGTATTTAATTGAACTAACTATGTCCACACTTGGACATTTACACACATACATACACTGATGACTATGGCAAAACATTTTAAACATATCTTCTAACTCGCATTTAGGCTTATCGTTATCAAAAAATAGTACACATTTGGTTTTAGAAGCATTTATCAATAATTTATTAGTAATTAACCATTCAGATACTTTCACTAAGTCTTTATCAATTTTCAATTTAAGTTTATTTCTGCTGCTAGCTGAACAAACTAATGCTGTGTCATCAGCATATGCAAATATGGAAGAGTGAAGTCGATATCGTTAAAGTCGTTAATATAGATAAGAAACATGAGTGGACCAAGTACCCCCCCCCCCTGAGCAGTTCCATAACATAGGTTTAAGGCGTCACTCTTGATGTTATTTATTCTAACTACCTGCTGACGGGATTTTGAAAAAGATGTTAACCAAGCCAATGCAGAGCCTCCAATCCCATACCTTCTGAACTTATGTACTAAGATATCTATATCCAAAACATCAAAAGCCTTTTTTAAGTCTAAATAAATAGCCAGAGTAAATTTGTGAGAGTCAACTGCATCTGTAATACAAGTTACATGTTTCTCTAAGGCTAAATCTGTTCCCTTATTAGGTAAAAAACCATATTGATTACTAGAAAAAAAAATTATACTGCTGAAAGTGGTCCAGTAACTTTTCTTTAATTAATGTTTCAAAAATCTTAGCTATAGTATTTATAAGAGAGATCGGGCGGTATGAAGACATTTCTGTGGTGTCCCCTGCCTTAAATATAGGTACCACCATAGCTACTTTAAACTCGTCAGGAAATATACCTTGCTCTAGAGACTTACTATAAATACTATAAAATAATGGTACAAAAAGATCTATGTTATTCTTAACTAGTACAATGCTTATGCCATCTATGCCAGTGCTGTTCTTATTTTTCATTTTACTTATTACTCTGTAAATATCAGTAACATTAATCCTAAATGAGTCTAATAAGACATCAGCCTCAACATGTATTTGAGGAAAAATATCAAATCCGAATGCCTCCTCCTTAAGGGATGGCACTACTGTACCTTTGTAAAATAATTATTAAAGGCATTGGCTACAATGGTTTCATTTCCCGCCACCGCAAGCAAACGATCACCTATCTTTATGGTTGCTAGTGATTTTCTTTTTTTGTTTAAGATTTTTTTAACTACACCCCAGTATTTCCTAGAATCACCATTACAATCACCTAACAACCTAGAATAATAATTTAATTTTTCATATTTAATACATCTATTTACGAATTTAGCCGTGTTATCATATTCTTTCTTTAAAGTTACATTGGATCTATCCCTACTATATCTTTTAAACAAACTATTCTTCCAGTTTACCAGATCTATCAATTTCTCTGATATCCACTCCTTTCTTTTTTTATTTCTACAATTTAATTTCTTTAATGTACATGAAGCTTCGTAACATAAATTATACACGCTATAAAAAGCCTTAACCATACTATTTACATTATTACCGTTCAACACTCCGCTCCAGTCTGCCAAGGCTAGCTGCCTTTGCATCTTTCTGTAATCGAGACTTTTTACAAAACCTGAACTAGTAAAATTGGTGTTGTAACCTGAAATACCCAGCTTTAATGCATAGTGATCAGTTATATCAAGTTCCATTACATTACATTTAAAATCAAGTTGTTTTGAGTTTCTTACAAGAACATGGTCAATACAAGACGAGTATTTATCAACAACTCTGGTGGGACTATTAACTAGGCTTTCAAAACCATGTGCAGAGATCAAATTTAAATAATTTGTACCAGAACCATGTAATTTATCTCTCAAAATGCATATGTTCAAATCACCAATAATAACTGTAGGATCATTAGAGTACTTCAAAATATTTACAAAATCATCCTCAAATTGATTATATGTAAATTTACACTGTCTATATATACCATACAGGGACAGTCTAGTGACGACTTTGTTAAGTCTGATATCAATCAGGACGTTGACCACCTCGGCTGTGGGCATCAAGATAAGGCGGTGTTCACAGTGCAGTGCAGAGTCCACGTACACGGCGACTCCACCGGCCTGGTTGTCTGGCCTGTCCTGCAGAAAACATATCATAGCCTGTCATCTGGTATTTCGCCTCCTCGCCACTCTTTATCCACACTTCAGTCAAAACAATTGTAGTTATTTTTTCCAAAAGAGTGGACAAATACAAAATGAGTTCATCAAAGTGTTTCCTCAGGCTTCTTATATTTAGGCAAAATATAATTAAGTCGTCCTTTTTAGTTACACTACGCATATACGTTGAACTTATACACATTAAAGGTTATTTTTAATTCAATTAGTTGCACCTAAATCTCCACCATGGATGTCAATGCCAAGTTTTCTAATATCTTCAACACTCAATATACGTATTTTTTCTTCATTATCGTCCTTTCTGATAAAGATTTTACCCTCCTAGGTCCACACATACCTAAATCCTTTTTGTTTCAGCGTTTTAGTATGGAAGAGGAGATGTTTAGTATATGGAGTGAGATGTTCGTTAATATAAACATTAGATACCGGCACGTTACTGCAAAAATTCGTTGAGACCAGTTTCGTTTTTTTTGCTTTTCTTTAAAATTGCATCACGTTTTTTTCTGTCAGAGAATTGTACAATTATTGGTCGTGGTCCTTTGGGTTTCTTAGTTGGGATCCTATGGGCTGCTTGTATATCATTTTCATAGTTAATCGGTACATTGACAAACTGCGCCAACGTTTGAACCGTTTCAACCATATTCTCACTGTCAATTTCTGGAACGCCCTCAATTTGTATATTTCTATTGCGGTTATATTGCTCTAAACATTCGAGCTGTACCTGATATTTATTGACTTCTTGTTTTAGAGAATTATGTTCTAATTTTAATTCACATTGTGCTTTTTCTAGAATTTTAAATTTTGACGTAACTTCAGAAAGTTTATTCTCATATTCGTCTATTTTCCCAGAACAGAATTCTACAGATGCTTTAAGTTCTGCAATTTGAGCATTAAGTTTGCTATTATACTCTTTGAACTGAGATGAAATAGTTTCCTCCGTCTTCTTTAAAAACTCATCCTGGAGTTTAACTATAATATCTTTAGGAATTTGAGACTTACTTGAACAGTTTTTACACTTCCAGCTATCACGTCTTTTCTGTCCCATTCTGTTCCATGTAGACTCCAAGATTTCGGCACAAATAAAATGATATTTTGTATTACAAAGTGAACAGATCGCAAAATCATCTTCATCCGGTAAAGGATCCGCACACTGGCCACAATCACTCATTATATCAGAGTACGAGTAGATAACGGAGCCCACTGAAATACGTCCGCACGCTACGGATTTATGGGATTTATTGTTAATGATATCCCACACAGTTTTGGAAACGTTTTTGGAATAAAAGAATTTTACTCGAGACATCATATGCTTTCAATATCAATCAATTTTTAGTGCATCAGACTCTTTACATTATCATATTACAACGAATTGAAAAAAACTTATCAGTATTATATGAATATAATAATATTCATTATAATTGATTAAATTCGTATTATTTTCTTTAATACTTTCTAAAACTTCGAAAATATACTTTTTAGCAATTGAAAAATCTCTTTGTTTTCCGTAAAACGAATTAATAAATCCATATCTTTATGATTATAGT
This sequence comes from Homalodisca vitripennis, assembly GCF_021130785.1. NCBI lineage: Eukaryota > Metazoa > Arthropoda > Insecta > Hemiptera > Cicadellidae > Homalodisca > Homalodisca vitripennis. The sequence continues at coordinate 17,967 of NW_025781773.1, read as the reverse complement.
AGAAATATTGATTAAAATAAGAATAAAAATGTCTGATTGTTTATGTGTTTGCAATTTCCTTTCAAAATCATTCGTGAACAATTTATGTCTGTGCTAAAACTTCTTTAGATATACGATAACAATGTAAAAGTTAGAAAATTTAATTTTTACTTAAAGAAGATATCATAGTTTTGAAATTTGAGAAATTGCAGAGATCTTGTAGAGTCCGTTTATCACACTTTATATAGAACAAATTTGGCTATTTAGTAAAATAATTATTTATTAAAAATTTATTTTTCATAACATTTTAATACATTTGTGAGAATTAAATGCAAACTTTGTAAAGAGATATTGTAAAAACTGATACATATATATCATTCATTTTCATGGCTCCTATAAAGGAAAATGTAATATGTGATCTTACAGATATGTTGATGGTATTTGAGACAGTACTTGCATCTCAACATAGAATGGGCCCAGAAGTGAACTAGGAATGACAATATACAAATTATATATTTATGATTAACGTGTGTGTGTGTGTGTGTGTGTGTGTGTGTGTGTGTGTGTGTGTGTGTGTGTGTGTGTGTGTGTGTGTGTGTGTGTGTGTGTGTGTGTGTGTGTGTGTGTGTGTGTGTGTGTGTGTGTGTGTGTGTGTGTGTGTGTGTGTGTGTGTGTGTGTGTGTGTGTGTGTGTGTGTGTGTGTGTGTGTGTGTGTGCAAAGATAAGTGAAAATTGATGGCTTATAATTAAAATGGTATCGAACAACGGTGGGCAAAGAGCAGTTCTAAATAACAAAATTTTTTATTATAACTAAAAAACTATATTAATGCGTAAAATTTTACTAACTATTATTAACTAAATATGAAAACCTAACAATAATCACATTACTTTTGGAATTCTACTCATTTAGATTAGGTATACATTGTGTTCATACAATGTGGCATATATAAACAATTTAATAGTGACTATGAATGCCCGTTAATTTTTAGTTCATTTCTATACAATATAAACTACTTGTTATCTGCCCAGTTTTGAGTTTGAGTGGCCATCTTGGATCCACCATCCTGGATTTAGGTATAACACTTTAAAAACTAATAGTATTGTGTGACAAAATATTTAAAACTTCATTTATTAAAACCGTTTTCTACATATCAATCAGATAATCTGGACTTTTTATTATTCATTATACAAATTTTATTTTAAAACACAAAATTTGCATGGGCAAAGTTTTTATATGGGTTCAAGTGATATAAGGAAACATTCATGACACTTCTTTCATTAGCATAAGTGATAGTATTCTTAACATTAATAATACTGTGCATTCTGTTATGATCGAGGAATCTGTGTGGTTTCAAAATAACGGGTTTTATCTTAATGAAGCTAAAATTCAAAATATTCTGTTCACCTTAAGGCCTTTTGATGCAACTTAATGGAATGTAGTTAATTTAAGTAATGTAAAACCTCTAGGTGTATTTGTACATCAGCTTACTTGGAGAAGTCATGTAGACCATATTGCACCTAAGTTGTCTTGAGTTATCTATCTTTTAAGGAATTTAAAGTCAATTGTTAGATTATCTTAATAATTCACTTTGCTTTTTTTCAATCCATTATTAAATATGGTCTGTTATTCTGGGTAAATCAAATTGTTTGAATGTAGTTTTAATTTTACAAAAGAGAGCTTTACGATATTGCTAATACTGAACGGTTCGACCGTTGTAAACATCTCTTTGTTGAATTTAAAATCAATACTGTTGTGAATCTTTATACTTTTGATCTCACTGTTTATGGTTTTCATAAATCTCCTGACTGGTTGTTTAACGCGGATGTTCATGCTCATGACACGATAAGTAGCAAAAATGTTCACTACAAATTAAGTAAATCTTTGATAAGTCATACTGTTTTGTCAAAAAAAGTAAATAATGAATTAAGTCACCTCATTAAAATCTAAAATATTCAAACTTTTAAAAAAAGTTAGTGGTGCGGTTGTAAAAGAACCTATTTTATTCTTTGAATGACTTCTTTACATGTAAAGATATTTTTGCAGTATGGTAATTTTAACTTATAGACTAATTTTTAATGTAAACTTTTTAAATTAATAGCTAATTTAACGTCTTAATTATATTTATTTATTTTTATCTTGTTATTTCTCTACAAATAGTATGACACTTGTTATTTGTATTGTTATTTAATTTTTGTTGTTATTTTTGTTATTTTTTTAGTATAATGTATGCTAAAAATGTATATATTATTAAATTAATTTATGTTAGGCTATTTTAAACCTAAAATTTTTTGTTATTTAAAACGTATACACAACTATTAAAATAGGCCTATTCAAAATTCTAATGTACGTACTGTACCAAAAGGAATTGTGAATTTGACAATAACTTTGGTAGCATTTTTAACGTAACCACTGCATGAAACTTCCTTACGACAATAAAGAGATTTTATTTAATATGTAAAGGTATATATAATCATTATATTGAACAAACTAATTATTAATTTTAACTATAATAGTTTTATTTTTTTATTTAGCTACATAGTAATTAAAGGTTGTTAAGACACAATTAAAGTTGATTGTTAAGGAAACACCGTTTTAAACATGGTCTAAAATGTATTAGGATTGTTTTTATTACGATTTAGTGTCATTGTTAAGAGTAAATAGGATAACAGATGATTGTGATTTATTATGACAAAGCAAACTTTAAAACAAATCACTGAAGCAACTTACTCCGAGTGACCAAAAATAATATACTTTTTAATATCGAAGAAGTGTTCCTGGAAGATCGTTTAATTGACTAATATTTTTAGATGAACTATTTTAATCCACAATCAAGTTTACATTAATTCGTTCCATTATAAATCACTTAGTAGCCACTTAAATCATTTAGGTACTTATTAAAACACTGATCATAGAAGTTTTATGTTTCATAAATATTTATATTATTATATTATTACAGATTCGAAATGTGCATGTAGTTTTTCATATATGTCATACTTTATATACATCATACATTTTAATCTCATTGAATGTCATATTCAACAGTATTCGCCTAAATGAAACTGGCGGTAAAAAGAAAGTAGTGCAGCTTATTCATACAGTACGCCCCTGTTTAAATATATGTAAAGTGGTCTCTATAAGTTACCATTAATACTCAGTTTGATATGGTAACGAGCCTGTCGCTGTCACTAAGAGCAGATCTGGCAACAACGAGAGGTTTATGGTAATATTGACCTATAGAATTTAACCAGTCTACGTCAACACACGAGATGTTGCACTAGCACGATGTTCATGGCATATATTTTAGGGTATGATGGTCATATTTGTGAAAAGTACTTAAGGCACACTGTATGTTGAACTTTAATTTTTAAACATTACGATCTTATAAAGAGAATGTGTACATGAATAAACATGTATGGTATTAATGAATATTTTCTGCTATACTATACTATTATAACCGAAATTCGGACTCTGAGTTTGATAAATAAACTCTTTAGTTTCGCTTAATTCTTCTTCTTTATTTCTGAATAAAAATGTTGTTTTCAAGCAATAAATATTGATCAAGCAGAGAGATGATGATTTAAAAATCCCTTTGTTAAAGAGAAACCTTGAAATCTGGTTGATAAACGATCTCAGGACATTCAATGTTGTTTATCTGTACTTTTGTAGAGAAAAGGAGTTTTAAGGAATGCCCTCTGGACACCTAGGAGCGATATCGAAGCTTGCATGATAAAGTTATTAGCAATAACAACACACTCCATATTGTCTGGTGAAATGAGGTTGCGGGAAATCTATACAACAATGCAGGAAATCCTCCCAATGTAGCCTTCAAGAATTGAGATTTACGTTATTAGCAAATACAACCTATTCGATCTAGCGTAACAGGGTTGCAGGAAGAACTAGTATACTCTCAATGCAACCTCCAGGCTTTCGGCTACAACGGCTAGTTAACAAGCAGGTGGCTTACTTCATCAGCTAAGGCAATGTTTCGGCCTTTAGTTTAGTGAAATAGTAGTGGTACGGGGAAAGCAAGTGTATCTAAATGTAGTTTTGAGGCTTGTGAAGTAGCGTTATAGGCAAAAGCAACTTATGCAGCCTTTATTCTGGTATGATAGTTAACATTATTGTACATAATTATTATAATTGGACTACTAATACAGAGTTTTAAATCAAGCTTTTGTGTTCCAAATAATGTTTTACGCCTGATGTGGGAGAAAGAAATGGGAGGAACAAACGTTAAATTTATGACGTCATCTAAATATTAAATATAATAAAGCTTTTAGAACTGTATGTGTTCACACACAATGAAAGAGAGAACTTCTTTGCCAAATATATGGTTATTATATTATAGTAAATGGTGAATTTACGGTTGCATTTGTAAATTGATGGATTGTTTTAATATACCCTTTCCTTTACAAAATGAATGATTGAATTTTCTGCAGCTTTGTAATTAGTTACCTAACGTGTGCGACTAAATGGACTATCACTTCAGATCCAATTACTATAAAATGTTATTAAGCTAATTATTTGCAAGGCACGAAGAGAGATTCTGCTAATCTAATTACTGTGATTAGATTTCCTTCCAGTAATCATTGTATACCTACAGCGACTACCTTAACAATGTTTGTGCTCTTCAAAAGAAATTCTCTCATTTCTTATAACGATGGAAATACTTTAAATAACTGTTTTGTTTTATAAAACTTAATATTATCAATATCTGATACTTAAGATCGTGGTTTCCATAACATTCAGTACATCAATACTCAATGTAACTTGCTTTTTAATGTATTATTAAAATACGATAATTAAAACAAACTCTACCCACTAAAGTTTATTTTAATGAATATTATTCTACTAAATAAGTACGTACATTTGACTGAGTTTTCTCAGAGTTCTCTAAGATTTTTCTTACGACTCTGAAAAAATTAACAATTAATATTTTCTCACTTCTATTACCATTTGAGATTTTCAACCAGTAATCTAAACCCTATATTATAAAACACTTGATGCAGAATTATTATGGTAATCTACTGTTGTTTTGAGCACTTTCAGGACGTTAGAGGTTTTGTAAGTTCGCGATTATGGCCATAGTTTGAATATAATAGAGCTTGCACGTTTACTCAGCTATCAACATGATAATCAAATAAATTAAACAACACAATTAAATTTCCGATAACATAACAAATTCTATATATAGCAAATTTTATATCAACTCGTATATCGCAATGAACAGTTTTCAAAAGTTTCTTTTGAAAGCTATAAAGATTCATCCTCTGGAAGTAAACTTTTTTGTAACGGAATTCTGTGACTATTGTCAGCAATCCTCATTTCATTCTGTTGTACTGTATCAAGCCCAAAAACATGTTTCCAAGAGGATTTTAATTGTAATCATCTATGAATTGTTAATTTTCAAAACTTAGGACAAATGTGAAAGCTGGAAAGAAACTTTGGCTTCTTATTGGCCAGGACAATGCGTAATACTACCGTATTAAATGCATATTAAGTCCTTACGCTGACGCTCTCTATTCCCACTGATCCAAATATGTCAGAAGACTTCATTAAATAAAAAAGGTATTCAGCAGAAAGAAAATTTGAGTCGCTAAATCTCTATCTAATGTCTTTCCAATTCCAGAACACGGTGTAGGATAAAAATCCCCTCTTGTTAATGGTCTTCTTTAAAGTAACCATCCTTTTTTCTCCGGATTTGTCAGCTTGTGGCTTCCTATCTGGCTTTAATTGAAACCCAATTTTAGAATCAGTGATGATCATGTTGAGACACCTCAGGTTTGCTGCGTCAAACTAGGAGCTTCAAAATGTCCTGAATAGGCATACGTGTATACACTTTTCTGAGTAACAGCTTGCTTACTTATACGTGAGGACAATACGTTGTTAACTGAGGTGTTTATGGAAAACCGTCTTCTGATATTTGTTTATTACTAGATCATACCATTTCGGAACAGTTGTTTATGAACAACTATTTCATATAATTAAGAAGGAATTTAGAACAAAACTTATACTGCAAGGACTGAGCAAATTCAAGTGTCATTTTACGTTCAGTAAGTAGTAAAATAACCGAAAGTGGGTGTATATGCGGGTACCAGTATTCTGCTTATCTATTCTTCCCTCGCGCCTCTTTCTGCGTATATGTACCTTTTTGCAAGAATTGCAATCTTTATACAATTTTACCACTTATTCTAAAAACTATATTTGTACTTTTTTAATTGTAAAATCAGAACTTTTATGTATGTATATTTACAATTTGCTTAAAATAATAACTTACGTAATAAGTTTAGTTGCGAATGAGCTAAATCTAAAAAATAATAATAAGTACATTGTTTGATAAATGAACCCAACATTGCATATTTATTAATTAATAGCCTACAATGTTTACCTTATACATCTGTAAGTCAATTAAACTGTACTATATCTTTTCAATTACGTAATATTGTATTTGATACGTATTATAAAGTTACGTATTTATTTATAAAAGACAATATCTTTTACGTTTATGGAGACAATCACTTATCAGCTGTTGACCGTAATGAATAAGAACATTGAATACGAGTTTTAAGTGCAATCCCAGGATGAAGACGAGGGAAGGACAGAGGATAGCCCACAATGAGGAACCAGGTAAGCCTTAACGGTTTGTGCAAGACATTCTTGGCATTCCGTTTCCTCAGTCATAATTTTAATTAACTGTAAGATAAATTTATCAAAGACATTTAAGTTCAGATTTTTTCCATGATACAAAATCATGTAATTCTTTTTTACTATTTATTAGCAAGCTATTAGGTATTGGGTTTATTCCAAAAATAAACATGTTACTGACGGATTTCGTCGTGTACCTTTACCAACACTTCTAAGTTTAAATTTGCTGATTTTGTTCACAACATTTACCTAAAATATGCCCATCATCGTAAAATGAAAGCCCTAATGAACTCTTGTTTCAATTAATTAAGCGAACCATCTCAATGGAGTGTGTAAGTCACACAATAACACAGTACATGTCTTATCTGTGTACGAAGTGTATACAAATGGGTATTCTTTGGAATTGTATTGATAGTTAAAGTTTGAACTAAAACTTGAAATTTTTCAAGTAACTCAAGTAATATTTAGCGTAACGTTTTAGATATTTAATCAATTAAACTATAAATTTAATTTTAAGGTTCACAAAAATTCTTAATTTATTAACATACTCTAAGATTCTATCAGTATTTTGCTTGGCACATATTATTTTTTAAATAAACCAATAAATTCAAAATTACATACTTCTAAAATAATTTAACTAATATTCTTAAGATCGTAAATGCTAAGTCGAAATGCGAAATAAATAAACCCCTTTCTTACATTTAAACAAACTTTAAATCAGGAATAAACAGCGTGTTAGTTATTTTTTTATTACGAGTTTATAGATTAAAATATTAATCCAAACATCAGAAAAGAAATAGATGCAGAACCTGAGACTGCTGTTACACGCTTTACAAATCTAAAATTAAATTTCTTTTCAAATTATGTTATTAAAAATGCTATGAAAGAGCTTAACTAATTGTTCTATTTCAACTATTGTAATTATAGTTCTTTTCAATATTCAATTTAAACAATTGTAGTTAGAAGGTCAAATATTATCGATTACTAAACATAAAAATCAATAAATCTTTATTCGCAAAATCTTTTTCTGGAATATAAATTAAACTGAGTCTAGTGTAAAAATATCATACGCACATACGTATTTTTGTATTTAAACTAAACCTAAAACCTTTAATTTTCCACTTGCACGTGATTGTCTGATCTAATCAATTAAATTTAAGGTAATATCTGATAAAACTGATAAAGTATGTGCCAGCTAGATTTCTAAGAACTCTCCGCCGCCCCCCCGCCACCCTTCTAATGACAATCACCAGTATTGTTGTTGCAATCTCTCGTGAGCAATAGATCTAATTGCACAGACATACTCGTAGATAAGTTGTAACTATTGTTCGCTTCTGATTCTAGAGATCCCTTCAGATTGTATTTAATTGGTTTCAAATGTGTACCTACGTAGTGAGCAAGCACATGGAATTACAAATCGGAACAAATTCTTTTCCATTCACAAATATTTAAATTTATATTTATTTTTACGTTAAAATTTGTTTTTTCTGATAAATTGTGCTAGTACACATTAAAAACTGTATACTAACTAGGCATAACAAACTCCAAGATGTCAATTTATTTATACTTACGTTAAAAAATAAAACTAACTGATTTTATAACAAGTTAGTAGATTGTTTAATTATACGTATTCCGAAGAAATGTGTTTAATACGTAACTAAACTATTCATAATTACAATATTTATATCCCGTAAGATACGCAAAAGATTTATTCATGTTAGTTTTAACTATTTCAGATTATGATATTTATCGATACACAATTTTTTTACACCATGTGTGTTTATTTTGAAGAGAAATCTATAAATTATAGTTCTTAATTCGCCCTTTACCGTATAGAAATAAACAATGTTCTAAGTAGCTTATTATTATTTTAAACTACTCATAGTAAAATTGCAATATCTTGCATATCTAATTCATATAACAAAACTTAAATAACAGTTAATCTGTTTACTAAGCCCTCAGAATATTCATAGAAATTTTTTTCTATTATAAGAAATGTACAGGTATCGTTGGATAGTTCATATTATGTAAAAAACAACGTCCCTAATTTTCATTAACGATTCGCCAGTTTTTTTAATGAAAACTTTCAATTTAATTCCATTTCTGAGAGAATATTACAATACCTCATGAATAAATCATTTCATTTGGTTATTTAATAGTATAATCATTTCCTTTCTGTCTCCCCCATTTATTCGTGTTTCACCGCTTAATTATAATATTTTGTTTATCCAATTAATAATACAAACATCACTTAAACACTTGATTTATTTACCTACATGTTTTCTGTCGAACAACAACTACATCTCTTCTATTCTTGTTTTTATCGCCGTAGAAGTAAATCAGTGTTCATTATACAGGCTTGGCTGATTGATTTATGAGGTAACGGCAAAAACCTGGTGGCATTGAAGCTAAGCCTAATAATAGGCTCTTATGACTTTTTATTCAAATGATATACAGTGTATTTCAGCAGAATTGTTCAATTCAAACCTAAACTAATTCGAAATATTATAATTAATCTCTGGTTTAATTCTCCAAATTCTGAATAATCCTAAGTGTAGTCTAATATTTTTTCATTAGCATTTGCCTTGTTTAGAATGGAAATAATAATTACGTTTTTCCGTAATTGTTAAAGTTCCAATCAAATAAATTCTTCCTACTCACGATTTTAGATACAAGGAAGTTAAATTTAAATAGAAAGGATGTCAAAAGTTAGGCTATCTTGGCACTTGAAAAGGAAACATTTCAATTCTTGAAACGATGTGTTATACATTTTGTAACATTTAACGATGGCATATGTCAGAAGTTCAAACCTTCCATCGTCAATAACAATCTTTACGTCAATACAGATTACCATTTTAATTTTATAAGTAACGCATATGTTTCAAATTTTTAACTAACAATATCTTTGTTTAGAAATTGACGTTAGTAAATATTTTCAATATCTGTGTTACTCGTGTATACTCCTTATACATCGTTACTTTTAACTATTATAAACCAAATATAAAATCATGTTTCAGTTAAACTTTGCTTACGGACTGAGTTATTTATTGGGAATTTTTTATCTACCTAGTCTCAAAATCTCTTTGTTGCCTACGTCAAGGATTAATGTGGTGGCGCTAATAGGTGGAGGCAGCAGGATAATGAAGTAACCTTGACTGAGATTTATCTGAGTCATAACGACCAGCAGAAGTTTAATATATTACTATGGATCTGTTACTTGAAATTATATGATAATAATTAATACAAAGTGTTTTTATTTAAATAAATCCAAATCCTTAGGTTTTGTCATTCTAGCTCTCTAACGATCATTTCAATAATTAGTTATGACGATATACCAATAAAATTTGAATTAAGCTGTTATATTCTTAAAAGTTCTATAAAATTCTGGAAAGCTTATTCTGTCAGCAAGAATGCAATAGAACGAAAATAAAATAACTATAGGGTCAATAACAAAGAAAGACAGCAACAATAAATGTAATGATAAACAACAATAAACAATACATTTATTGGGCGTTGGGTTTTTAGAAAATTATATACAAATAAACCTATTTGGATATAAATTTAATACTATTAAAGTAATTATTTCCACTATATTTTAGGAACGTATTGATTATGAAGACTCCATTAGTGTTAATTTTATACTAACACTGATAGTAAGGTGTACGCAATACAGTTTGTTGGGTACATAGTGATAATAATTTACCACAAGGGATTACAGTTTAGCAGTTCCGGTTTCTAACTTCCGGTGGAGTTTGCGTAACTATATTTCCATCACAGTATTACGATCTAATATCGGAGAAAGAAACGTTTACGGGAGAAAATAGAACAGGATGAAAACGTTTTCGACTTACTTATAGAATTCAAATTTTATCATACCACTCATTGAGATTGTTAATGTTTATAAATTAATGGATTTTGTTCCATCAATTGTTTTGTAGTATTTATAAAAACCCAATTTGTATCACGCCATTTGTTGAAAGTGATAAGGTTTATAAATTATTGGATTTGAAGCGTTTTCTAATCTTAAAATAAGGTCTATTGTTATTGTAGTGTCAGCAAAAAGAATCAATTCAATTGAATTATTTACAGAATATAAGCAATAACACTTAGTAACAAAAGAAAAATGTTGTAACATATGTTATTGGTCTTCGTTTAGATCCTTCTGAAGCCACCGACATGGACAATGTCGTGTTTAGTGATGGTCATGTGGTTGAACCCTTACATAGCCTAACTACTTGCAGGATATCTCGAGAGCTATTTCATCCGCACGTTTTGCATACAACTTCATTTATACATGGACAATGTCGTGTTTAGTGATGGTCATGTGGTTGAACCCTTACATAGCCTAACTACTTGCAGGATATCTCGAGAGCTATTTCATCCGCACGTTTTGCACACAACTTCATTTATACATGGACAATGTCGTGTTTAGTGATGGTCATGTGGTTGAACCCTTACATAGTACGTTCGCTACCGAAATGTAAAAACTTGTTCATTAATATGGACCGGCTGGCACACATATGTGCCGGCTAGTTCATTCTCGGCACATACTTGTGCCAGTGTAGTCTTATTAAATAAAAGGCTGTGGTAACGATCGGTCTATTCTTTCGACTTCATTCTTTCATATCGGTCTACAGGGATGTCTGGCACATATTTGTGCCGCTTGGTCTCTCGGTATGTTCACAATTTCTTCCTTGGTGCAGTTGGGTAACCTGCCTTGCTTTTCGCCCAGTTAGCATTGCATTAGCTGTAACAGTGCGCGGCAAAACGAGGCCATTAGTCACGGAGCAGAGCTATAGGATGTTTGGAAAGGTTATGTTGTACTTTCTTTTGTAGTAAAAGTTTATTTTTTTAGATTGTGAGTGGTGATTTTACATAGAACGTTAGTGTGAGTGGTTGAAAATGGACAATAATAGAAAAAGAAAAGTGGACGATGATATAAACAATAGACTAGTGGTTACAAATCTAGCGATGATGATATACGATCTTTGAGTTCACTTTTTTCATCAGATGGGGCCAGTGAGTACCAACCAAATTCTGATAGTTTTGATGACAGCAATAATCATAGTAGTGACGATGAAGGTAGTGAGCTAGCAGACTGTGATGAAAATGTTGATAACATTGCTTTAGCAGACGATCCGAACGTCCGTTTAGTCATTGATGAAGTACATGCAGAATATCAAAATAATAATATCCCTTGGACAGATACCAATAATATTCCTACTCCTCTTGTTTTCACAGGAAATGAAAAAAAATAACTTTGACACTACTGATCCAATTATAGTCTTTTCAAATATATTTGATGATGATCTCTTGGATAAAATCGTCTCTTGGACAAACAAGAAAGCAAACACTATTCGAGGTGGCCCTGTTAACTGACATGCCTCAATACACTATTGGGTATATTTGACAAAAGAAGACCTAAACATTTTTTTAAGCTTGACAATGTTAATGGGTACAATAAAATTTCCATCGATCAAACACTATTGGTCTAAAGATCCTGAGTATGAGCACCCTGTTTTTGGCAACACCATGTCGCGTAATAGGTTTGAATGTATACTACGTAGTTTATGTTTCTATGATCCCGAACCTGACCCCATAGGTCACAGAATGCACAAAATAGACCAAGTCCTAAATCATATCCTTGAAAACATTAGGAGGGTTTACAGTCCTGGCCAATTTCTCTCTCTGGATAAGGGCCATGGTTTTGTTCAGAGGACGCTTGTCGTTCCGCCAATATATAAAAAACAAGGCGCACAAATACGGCATAAAGCTATACGAGCTAACAACTTCAGATGGCTTTGTATTGAATATTATTATTTATCAAGGCAAAGGAAACACTTGTTGACCCAATGAAAGGACACGCGCATGAAGTTGTAATGAAATTGCTTGAAATTACATTGATAGGGGTCATATTTTATACCTCGACAATTTTTACAATAGTGTGGACTTGGCTGAAAATCTCATGAAACATCAGACTGGTATGTGTGGCACCTTGCGAGCCAACAGGGCTGGGAACCCCCCAGAAGTTATCCAACCTAAATTGAAAAAAGGGAGAAACCATTAGCCGCCAAAGAAACAATGTAACTGTAATGAAATGGCGTGACAAGCGCAATGTGATACTACGTACTTCAACGGACACATGGCCCTCAGATGACGGACGTAAGAAATAAAAGAGGTGAAGTAAATAGAAAACCCTGCATGGTTGTGGCTTATAACAAAGGCATGAGTGGCATAGATCGTTGTGATCAGATGCTCTCATATTACTCCACACCCAGGAAATCTCTCAGATGGTATATTAAAATCTTTTTCCACCTAATGGGCGTTTCCATATGGAACAGTACATACTTGTTCAACAGAGTTTCAGGGCTTCCTCGAAAGTTATCCTACTTGCTGTACAGGGATATAATTATAAAGAATTATATCCAATTGGAACCAGTACAACGCCCTCTCAGCCACCCAAGACGCTCAGGTCAAAAAAGCCATGACCCAGTCAAATTGAACAAGAGGCTACGGTGTCATGTTTGTAGAATAAGACAGAAGAAGCGGAAAACAACTTTCTTCACACGTTCCAGCTGCACAGATGAAAAGGACAAAAAATTTGGGACTCTGCATGCCAGTGTTTCAATGAGTGGCACAAGTGAAAAACTTGAATAAAATGTGTGTTACCTAAGACATTTTTAGTTCCTAACTGTTTTATGTCAAATATAAAAATGTAGCTCATTACCTAAATGAAGTTTATAAATAAGAGACTTTTGTGTGAGTTGTTTTATAACATATTCTGCTATTTCCAAAGTGTTTATCCAAAGATCTTGTTTTACTTTGTACAATACACATAACTACTATGTCAACACTCGTTTTTATTATTTTCCCAATGTGTCCTAACACAGTCATGGCAATTTTTACTTGATTTGCAACTTGAAAATGATTATATTTGAGGTTAAGCCTAAGCCTAATTATTTGCTACAGACCGACCGGCACATATGTGCCACTAGCCAAAATGTATACAACGTTAAAAAAGAGGATGTGGAATCAAGTTATACATTTGCCTAAGGCTATAAAATTATATATAAATTTATTTGAACAATGTTGTACGGGAAGTGCGCTTAAGTTGCACCTGTGCCTAAAATGCACCTCTGGTGTTTTGGCAAAATGAATAGATATACAGCGCTCCACGAGGGACCAAGGTGAAGCTCTAACAGTAAAAAAGTCACGCCACTCACTTGGGTTAATGAGGGAGTTGATTGCCGTTTGTATAAAAATCTTTCGTTTATTTCACAGTGCGCGTGTTGTTTTTTGGTGATTTTGACTTTATGGTACCACGATCCTGTGAAGGGTGAATAAAATTCTTATTATATCACTATATAGTAGGCAATCTTAGCTTTTAAATGAAAGGTAGTTCGATTTAAAATATGCAACCTAACCTGAAACACGAAGTAGTTAGTTTTAATATGGCGATTTGCCTAAAATGCACCGCACCGGTTTCCCTAAATTGCACCACTTTTTTTACTGGTGCACTTTAGGCTAATATGATATTGTTCATTTCAGATGGCGAATAAAGGCAGAAAGTACGGTATATGGAAGGAAGAGGGTATGGAAAGGGCGATTGCGTCATCAAGAACGGTGATATGGGCATTAATGCAGTTGGTCGGGTGTACGGGGTGCCGGAAAAAAACATTAAAACGTCGCCTCGCCGGAACAAATACCTATGCAACTGATTCTAAACAGGTGTTCGGTCGTCCCCAAAGACTTGCCAGCTGAGTTGGAAAATGAATTGGTACAGCACGTATTAGATTTAGAGAAAATGTTTCTTGGAATTACCCGAGATTTGAAGAAGTTTTGTGTTTCAACTAGCTGAGGCTAAGGGTCTACCGCATAGATTCAATATAGAAACCAAAATGGCAGGGGATAAATGGTATTATTCTTTTATTTCAAGGCATCCACAGTTGTCTTTACGAAAACCGGAGGCAACATTAATGGCTAGGGCCAGTGGGGTTTATAAAGGAGAAAACGGATATTTTCTACGATACCCTGACAAAAAATAGTTGATGAAAACAAGCTGCAAGCCTCTGACATTTTCAATGTCGACGAGGACTGCCCTTTCAACCGTCCAGAGGCCACGTATGGTTTTGGCTAAAAAAGGCAAACATCAAGTGGGGTCAATGACTAGTGCAGAAAGGGGTACGCTGACAACTGGGATATTTTTTATGAGTGCAGCTGGTGTTTTTGTACCACGAATGCTTGTTTTCAAAGGTTTGAGATTCAAACCCGAATGGAAAATAGGAGCTCCTCCAGGGACCACGTTTGACATGACTGAGGGTAGTTGGAGCAATGCTGAGGTATTTTTGAACTGGTTAAAAACCTTTGTGTCTTTTATCAAACCTAGTAAAGATAAAAAATGTCTCATTATACTAGAGGGCCATACGTCACATACAAAAAATCTGGAGGTTATAGAATATGCCAGAGGTCATGGGGTCATCTTGTTATCCCTACCATCACACACAAGTCATAAGTTTTAAAGATGTGGTATGATAAGAAAACGCAAAATGAAATCCAGTTATTTGAGTTTAAAAAGTTATGTTGATTTCAATGTATAACATAGTAAAAGTTTTCTTTTCATGACCATGATTCATAATAAATGGTTTTTTATGACATTTCGTGGATTTATTCTTCCAAAACATGATTTTAAAAGCGGTGCATTTTAGGCACATAAAGTGCAATTTAGGAAAAACTTGTTTTGTTTAATTTAGCTCGCAATTTTTTTTAAATGGCTACTTATTCCAAAAATAGCCATTAAATCTTCTTTGTATAGCCCTTAATAATAACACTGAAAAAGCAAAATATTCAAAAAAAAATTGTCTCCTGAAATATACATGAAAAGTGCTTAAGGGGTGCGATATAGGCGCACTTACCTACTCTTGGGCTACGGTAATGACCACACTACTTTGAGCTGGTCTGTGAGAAGTGCCCAACTCATACAATGGTGGTCTATTTTGATGGACCTACCGGCACATATGTGCCGGTTGGTAGCGAACGTGATAGCTTAACTACTTGCAGGATATCTCGAGAGCTATTTCATCCGCACGTTTTGCATACAACTTCATTTATACATGGACAATGTCGTGTTTAGTGATCGTCATGTGGTTGAACCCTTACATAGCCTAAACTACTTGCAGGATATCTCGAGAGCTATTTCATCCGCACGTTTTGCATACAACTTAATTTTATACATAGACAAGAATTAGTTCGATAAAGGTATATTTCTAGTCATGGGATTTTACTGAACGTCACTGAAGTCAGTCATTCATAATGTTGGAATATTTTCTGATCTATCTGCCGGGAGACAGTAAATTGTTTTTTATTTGTCTGATTGCCTATATGTCTGTCTGTTTGAAAGAGCAAGAAGTTCCTTCTTTTCGTCTTACTGTAGTAGATTTTATTGTATTTTATAGAGTTCTACTCTGGCTATTTAATACCTATCAGGGAAAATTTAGGTATAGGCGTGTCAGGATTATACCTTTCACATGAGAGATATACTTAGTCTCTATTTTGGTATATGTGATCTGATAATTAAATGCACTGGGGTATGCATTTTTTTTAGATACTTAGACACAAACTTTAGTTTATTTCTTTCGGAGCTTGAAAATTTTTGTGGATTGTGACTGTTTGACGTACTTTCGCACTGAGCTTGTTTATTAGTAAGGCGTCATTTTTTCGTGTTTACATGCTTGCTCTCGTGTTTTGGACCTTTCACTTTTATCTGGAATTCTGCTGATCGGATGTCGCTGGTGAGTTAGAGGATGGTGAGGTCTAGGTGAGATTGCGAACCTAACTAAAAAATATTTGTTTTAAATATGAATCCCTGAGGAATTATTAATACAGTAAATAGCATGCATTCTTTTATTATAGTGTGAACTAATTTGGTCAATATTTTTCCGTAATGTCAATAATAATGAAACTTTTCGAGTCACTAACCGTGATGGTCCATATAAGAATGATGGTTAATTTATTAGGTATGAGTTAGTTACACACTCATTCTAAGAATTTGATTGCATGTTTACAATTTAGTTGGTTATAATACACTATTTGTTTCTTAAATTACTTTAAAATTTGTTAAATAATATAACTATCTTTATTATTTACATTTTGTGGACTAGGTGCAAAATTGGAGTTAATGGAATGGCTAAAGACGTTACAACGAAAAAAGGCTTACTTGTCAAACCCGAACTGGTCTTTACAAAACAAAAAACATTAACCAATTTACTATCAAATAAAAATAATATTATTAGTCAAAATTACAATGCTGTGTATATTCAGAATTTGGCAATAATTCACATAATTACAGTGACAAAGTAATTTAACATTACGCTGTCTACATTCGACATAACGTGGTTTGGCAAAGTACCAACATATTCGAATCAACTGACGAAAGTAGGTGCTTCGGGTCTAAGCGTCGTCTTGCATGAGTTACTCACTCGGTGCTATTCCCAAATACAACCGTTTCCTTGATGTGGCCTTCGCCTAGTCTGGCAAGAAGCCCAAATCGATTTGACTTGAACGTGTACCTACTTTGCCTAGTTTTTAAAAATATAACCAACACAGTTATTTGTTTTAAAAACATTCTGTCTTTTAAGTCTTGACGATGTTGAATTATTTTATATTTTTTATTATTAATTTACAAACTCATAATAATAATTTTTGCTATATAAGAGGTGGAGCCCTAAAGGGCATTTCTGACACATTCAATTATTTGCTGATTCTCTCATTTTCCTTGTATCTGGGATATAAGACAATAAAATTGGAAATTATAAGTTTAATAAATTTATTTTAAGTAAAATTGTTTATATCTGTCTTTATAAACTCCACAACGATCTTATGTTAACTGAATAATATGTTAAATTAGCAGTCACACATGACATCGCATACCATTTTGTAGGTTTTGCACTTATATGGCACTTCTGCTTCAAATAAATTATATTTCCGTCATCAATGTTAAAGTATGCCTTGTTGCCGCGATCAAGAAAACATTGTATATTTATGAACATCGTAATGTACTAACTACGGCATTAGTATTTTTTGTGCCATAGTTGATTTTACCATGTTTCCACGATAAATACAAGGGTTATCATACAAGAATGGTGCGGTTTCGAACATAGTT
Source organism: Homalodisca vitripennis (assembly GCF_021130785.1). Lineage (NCBI taxonomy): Eukaryota > Metazoa > Arthropoda > Insecta > Hemiptera > Cicadellidae > Homalodisca > Homalodisca vitripennis. Next base: position 184 of record NW_025781773.1, on the reverse strand, counting down.
CAAAGAAAACCTTAATTACTTACAGTTAATGTTGTTTATTCATCTAATTCTTTTACAGAATAAGAAATATTCTCATCCTAAATACTAAAAATATGAAACTTGTAATGTCTGTGCTAATTTCAAACATAAATCATTATATAGTAATTATTTGGTCATGAAATTATAGCAAAGTTTAAAATATTTA